>NW_027672917.1:0-152464 GCF_964194105.1 Spermophilus citellus | reverse complement strand
GCCCTAAGCAGTGACTGGCGAGAAACACTTCCATATAAAGGGGTTGCCAAGCGTCCAAAAATTACGAATCTCCAGAAATCTCAGCAAATATTTTTTCACCCAAACTGGATGATACTTTCAGGTAATGATCAGTACACTAAGCCCACTTGGTTCACCAAATTTCGTTCTTCTATGTAGAAGCGTTCGTTTCCAGTAACAGTTTGAATTTTTCGGTTTCACTCTGTTTTCTCCTATATTGATAGATGTATTTGGAACTCTAAATACAACACGGTTTGTGCTAGCTTCTTGAAACTTGACACAATAATGTAGTTTCACGTTCTATCTCTATGTTTTGTTTCCTCTTGATGTAGCCCTAAGCACTGACTGGCGAGAAACACTTCCATATAAAGGGGTTGCCAAGCGTCCAAAAATTACGAATCTCCAAAATCTCAGCAAATATTTTTTCACCCAAACTGGATGATACTTTCAGGTAATGATCAGTACACTAAGCTGACTTGGTTCACCAAATTTCGTTCTTCTATGTTGTAGCGTTCGTTTCCAGGAACAGTTTGAATTTTTAGGTTTCACTCTGTTTTCTCCTATATTGATAGATGTATTTGGAACTCTAAATACAACAGGGTTTGTGCTAGCTTCGTGAAACTTGACACAATAAAGTAGTTTCACGTTCTATCTCCATGTTTTGTTTCCTCTTGATGTAGCCCTAAGCAGTGACTGGCGAGAAACCCTTTCATGGAAAGGGGTTGCCAAGCTTCCAAAAATTACGAATCTCCAGAAATCTCAGCAAATATTTTTTCATCCAAACTGGATGATACTTTCAGGTAATGATCAGTACATTAAGGCGACTTGGTTCCCGCAACTTCGTCCTTCTATGTTGAAGCATTCATTTCCAGTAACAGTTTGAATTTTTAGGTTTCACTCTATTTTCACCTATATTGATAGATGTATTTGGAACTCTAAATCCAACACGGTTTGTGCTAGCTTCTTGAAACTTGACACAATAATGTAGTTTCACGTTCTATCTCTATGTTTTGTTTCCTCTTGATGTAGCCCTAAGCAGTGACTGGCGAGAAACACTTCCATATAAAGGGGTTGCCAAGCGTCCAAAAATTACGAATCTCCAGAAATCTCAGCAAATATTTTTTCACCCAAACTGGATGATACTTTCAGGTAATGATCAGTACACTAAGCTGACTTTGTTCCCCAAATTTCATTCTTCTATGTTGAAGCGTTCGTTTCCAGTAACAGTTTGAATTTTTAGGTTTCACTCTGTTTTCTCCTATATTGATAGATGTATTTGGAACTCTAAATCCAACACGGTTTGTGCTAGCTTCTTGAAACTTGACACAATAAAGTAGTTTCACATTCTATCTCTATGTTGTGTTTCCTCTTGATGTAGCCCTAAGCAGTGACTGGCGAGAAACACTTTCATGGAAACGGGTTGCCAAGCATCCAAAAATTACGAATCTCCAGAAATCTCAGCAAATATTTTTTCACCCAAACTTGATGATAGTTTCAGGTAATGATCAGTACACTAAGGCGACTTGGTTCCCGAAACTTCGTTCTTCTATGTTGAAGCGTTCATTTCCAGTAACAGTTTGAATTTTTAGGTTTCATTCTGTTTTCTCCTATATTGATAGATGTATTTGGAACTCTAAATCCAACACGGTTTGTGCTAGCTTCTTGAAACTTGACACAATAAAGTAGTTTCACGTTCTGTCTCTATGTTTTGTTTCCTCTTGATGTAGCCCTTAGCAGTGACTGGGAGAAACACTTTCATGGAAACGGGTTGCCAAGCGTCCAAAAATTACGAATCTCCAGAAATCTCAGCAAATATTTTTTCACCCAAACTGGATGATACTTTCAGGTAATGATCAGTACACTAAGCTGACTTGGTTCCCCAAATTTCATTCTTCTATGTTGAAGCGTTCGTTTCCAGTAACAGTTTGAATTTTTAGGTTTCACTCTGTTTTCTCCTATATTGATAGATGTATTTGGAACTCTAAATCCAACACGGTTTGTGCTAGCTTCTTGAAACTTGACACAATAATGTAGTTTCATGTTCTATATGTTTTGTTTCCTCTTGATGTAGCCCTAAGCAGTGACTGGCGAGAAACACTTGCATATAAAGGGGTTGCCAAGCGTCCAAAAATTACGAATCTCCAGAAATCTCAGCAAATATTTTTTCACCCAAACTGGATGATACTTTCAGGTAATGATCAGTACACTAAGCTGACTTGGTTCACCAAATTTCGTTCTTCTATGTTGTAGCGTTCGTTTCCAGTAGCAGTTTGAATTTTTAGGTTTCACTCTGTTTTCTCCTATATTGATAGATGTATTTGGAACTCTAAATCCAACACGGTTTGTGCTAGCTTCTTGAAACTTGACACAATAATGTAGTTTCAAGTTCTATCTCTATGTTTTGTTTCCTCTTGATGTAGCCCTAAGCAGTGACTGGCGAGAAACACTTCCGTATAAAGGGGTTGCCAAGCGTCCAAAAATTACGAATCTCCAGAAATCTCAGCAAATATTTTTTCACCCAAACTGGATGATACTTTCAGGTAATGATCAGTACACTAAGCTGACTTGGTTCCCCAAATTTCATTCTTCTATGTTGAAGCGTTCGTTTCCAGTAACAGTTTGAATTTGTAGGTTTCAGTCTGTTTTCTCCTATATTGATAGATGTATTTGGAACTCTAAATCCAACACGGTTTGTGCTAGCTTCTTGAAACTTGACACAATAATGTAGTTTCACGTTCTATCTCTATGTTTTGTTTCCTCTTGATGTAGCCCTAAGCAGTGACTGGAGAGAAACACTTCCATATAAAGGGGTTGCCAAGCGTCCAAAAATTACGAATCTCCAGAAATCTCAGCAAATATTTTTTCACCCAAACTGGATGATACTTTCAGGTAATGATCAGTACACTAAGGCGACTTGGTTCCCGCAACTTCGTCCTTCTATGTTGAAGCGTTCATTTCCAGTAACAGTTTGAATTTTTAGGTTTCACTCTATTTTCTCCTATATTGATAGATGTATTTGGAACTCTAAATCCAACACGGTTTGTGCTAGCTTCTTGAAACTTGACACAATAAAGTTGTTTCACGTTCCGTCTCTATGTTTTGTTTCCTCTTGATGTAGCCCTTAGCAGTGACTGGGAGAAACACTTTCATGGAAACGGGTTGCCAAGCGTCCAAAAATTACGAATCTCCAGAAATCTCAGCAAATATTTTTTCACCCAAACTGGATGATACTTTCAGGTAATGATCAGTACACTAAGCTGACTTGGTTCCCCAAATTTCATTCTTCTATGTTGAAGCGTTCGTTTCCAGTAACAGTTTGAATTTTTAGGTTTCACTCTGTTTTCTCCTATATTGATAGATGTATTTGGAACTCTAAATCCAACACGGTTTGTGCTAGCTTCTTGAAACTTGACACAATAAAGTAGTTTCACGTTCTATCTCTATGTTTTGTTTCCTCTTGATGTAGCCCTAAGCAGTGACTGGCGAGAAACACTTCCATATAAAGGGGTTGCCAAGCGTCCAAAAATTACGAATCTCCAGAAATCTCAGCAAATATTTTTTCACCCAAACTGGATGATACTTTCAGGTAATGATCAGTACACTAAGCTGACTTGGTTCACCGAATTTCGTTCTTCTATGTTGTAGCGTTCGTTTCCAGTAACAGTTTGAATTTTTAGGTTTCACTCTGTTTTCTCCTATATTGATAGATGTATTTGGAACTCTAAATCCAACACGGTTTGTGCTAGCTTCTTGAAACTTGACACAATAATGTAGTTTCACGTTCTATCTCTATGTTTTGTTTCCGCTTGATGTAGCCCTAAGCAGTGACTGGCGAGAAACACTTCCATATAAAGGGGTTGCCAAGCGTCCAAAAATTACGAATCTCCAGAAATCTCAGCAAATATTTTTTCACCCAAACTGGATGATACTTTCAGGTAATGATCAGTACACTAAGCCCACTTGGTTCACCAAATTTCGTTCTTCTATGTTGAAGCGTTCGTTTCCAGTAACAGTTTGAATTTTTCGGTTTCACTCTGTTTTCTCCTATATTGATAGATGTATTTGGAACTCTAAATACAACACGGTTTTTGCTAGCTTCTTGAAACTTGACACAATAATGTAGTTTCACGTTCTATCTCTCTGTTTTGTTTCCTCTTGATGTAGCCCTAAGCACTGACTGGCGAGAAACACTTCCATATAAAGGGGTTGCCAAGCGTCCAAAAATTACGAATCTCCAGAAATCTCAGCAAATATTTTTTCACCCAAACTGGATGATACTTTCAGGTAATGATCAGTACACTAAGCTGACTTGGTTCACCAAATTTCGTTCTTCTATGTTGTAGCGTTCGTTTCCAGTAACAGTTTGAATTTTTAGGTTTCACTCTGTTTTCTCCTATATTGATAGATGTATTTGGAACTCTAAATACAACAGGGTTTGTGCTAGCTTCTTGAAACTTGACACAATAAAGTAGTTTCACGTTCTATCTCCATGTTTTGTTTCCTCTTGATGTAGCCCTAAGCAGTGACTGGCGAGAAACACTTTCATGGAAAGGGGTTGCCAAGCTTCCAAAAATTACGAATCTCCAGAAATCTCAGCAAATATTTTTTCATCCAAACTGGATGATACTTTCAGGTAATGATCAGTACACTAAGTCGACTTCTTTCCCGCAACTTCGTCCTTCTATGTTGAAGCGTTCATTTCCAGTAACAGTTTGAATTTTTAGGTTTCACTCTATTTTCACCTATATTGATAGATGTATTTGGAACTCTAAATCCAACACGGTTTGTGCTAGCTTCTTGAAACTTGACACAATAATGTAGTTTCACGTTCTTTCTCTATGTTTTGTTTCCTCTTGATGTAGCCCTAAGCAGTGACTGGCGAGAAATACTTCCATATAAAGGGGTTGCCAAGCGTCCAAAAATTACGAATCTCCAGAAATCTCAGCAAATAATTTTTCACCCAAACTGGATGATACTTTCAGGTAATGATCAGTACACTAAGCTGACTTGGTTCCCCAAATTTCATTCTTCTATGTTGTAGCGTTCGTTTCCAGTAACAGTTTGAATTTTTAGGTTTCACTCTGTTTTCTCCTATATTGATAGATGTATTTGGAACTCTAAATCCAACATGGTTTGTGCTAGCTTCTTGAAACTTGACACAATAAAGTAGTTTCTCGTTCTATCTCTATGTTTTGTTTCCTCCTGATGTAGCCCTAAGCAGTGACTGGCGAGAAACACTTTCATGGAAAGGGGTTGCCAAGCATCCAAAAATTACGAATCTCCAGAAATCTCAGCAAATATTTTTTCACCCAAACTTGATGATAGTTTCAGGTAATGATCAGTACACTAAGGCGACTTGGTTCCCGAAACTTCGTTCTTCTATGTTGAAGCGTTCATTTCCAGTAACAGTTTGAATTTTTAGGTTTCATTCTGTTTTCTCCTATATTGATAGATGTATTTGGAACTCTAAATCCAACACGGATTGTGCTAGCTTCTTGAAACTTGACACAATAAAGTAGTTTCACGTTCTGTATCTATGTTTTGTTTCCTCTTGATGTAGCCCTTAGCAGTGACTGGGAGAAACACTTTCATGGAAACGGGTTGCCAAGCGTCCAAAAATTACGAATCTCCAGAAATCTCAGCAAATATTTTTTCTCCCAAACTGGATGATACTTTCAGGTAATGATCAGTACACTAAGCTGACTTTGTTCCCCAAATTTCATTCTTCTATGTTGAAGCGTTCGTTTCCAGTAACAGTTTGAATTTTTAGGTTTCACTCTGTTTTTTCCTATATTGATAGATGTATTTGGAACTCTAAATCCAACACGGTTTGTGCTAGCTTCTTGAAACTTGACACAATAATGTAGTTTCATGTTCTATATGTTTTGTTTCTTCTTGATGTAGCCCTAAGCAGTGACTGGCGAGAAACACTTCCATATAAAGGGGTTGCCAAGCGTCCAAAAATTACGAATCTCCAGAAATCTCAGCAAATATTTTTTCACCCAAACTGGATGATACTTTCAGGTAATGATCAGTACACTAAGGCGACTTGGTTCCCGCAACTTCGTCCTTCTATGTTGAAGCGTTCATTTCCAGTAACAGTTTGAATTTTTAGGTTTCACTCTATTTTCTCCTATATTGATAGATGTATTTGGAACTCTAAATCCAACACGGTTTGTGCTAGCTTCTTGAAATTTGACACAATAAAGTTGTTTCACGTTCTGTCTCTACATTTTGTTTCCTCTTGATGTAGCCCTTAGCAGTGACTGGGAGAAACACTTTCATGGAAACGGGTTGCCAAGCGTCCAAAAATTACGAATCTCCAGAAATCTCAGCAAATATTTTTTCACCCAAACTGGATGATACTTTCAGGTAATGATCAGTACACTAAGCTGACTTGGTTCCCCAAATTTCATTCTTCTATGTTGAAGCGTTCGTTTCCAGTAACAGTTTGAATTTTTAGGTTTCACTCTGTTTTCTCCTATATTGATAGATGTATTTGGAACTCTAAATCCAACACGGTTTGTGCTAGCTTCTTGAAACTTGACACAATAATGTAGTTTCACGTTCTTTCTCTATGTTTTGTTTCCTCTTGATGTAGCCCTAAGCAGTGACTGGCGAGAAATACTTCCATATAAAGGGGTTGCCAAGCGTCCAAAAATTACGAATCTCCAGAAATCTCAGCAAATATTTTTTCACCCAAACTGGATGATACTTTCAGGTAATGATCAGTACACTAAGCTGACTTGGTTCCCCAAATTTCATTCTTCCATGTTGTAGCCTTCGTTTCCAGTAACAGTTTGAATTTTTAGGTTTCACTCTGTTTTCTCCTATATTGATAGATGTATTTGGAACTCTAAATCCAACATGGTTTGTGCTAGCTTCTTGAAACTTGACACAATAAAGTAGTTTCACGTTCTATCTCTATGTTTTGTTTCCTCTTGATGTAGCCCTAAGCAGTGACTGGCGAGAAACACTTTCATGGAAAGGGGTTGCCAAGCATCCAAAAATTACGAATCTCCAGAAATCTCAGCAAATATTTTTTCACCCAAACTGGATGATACTTTCAGGTAATGATCAGTACACTAAGGCGACTTGGTTCCCGAAACTTCGTTCTTCTATGTTGAAGCGTTCATTTCCAGTAACAGTTTGAATTTTTAGGTTTCATTCTGTTTTCTCCTATATTGATAGATGTATTTGGAACTCTAAATCCAACACGGTTTGTGCTAGCTTCTTGAAACTTGACACAATAAAGTAGTTTCACGTTCTGTCTCTATGTTTTGTTTCCTCTTGATGTAGCCCTTAGCAGTGACTGGGAGAAACACTTTCATGGAAACGGGTTGCCAAGCGTCCAAAAATTACGAATCTCCAGAAATCTCAGCAAATATTTTTTCACCCAAACTGGATGATACTTTCAGGTAATGATCAGTACACTAAGCTGACTTCGTTCCCCAAATTTCATTCTTCTATGTTGAAGCGTTCGTTTCCAGTAACAGTTTGAATTTTTAGGTTTCACTCTGTTTTTTCCTATATTGATAGATGTATTTGGAACTCTAAATCCAACACGGTTTGTGCTAGCTTCTTGAAACTTGACACAATAATGTAGTTTCATGTTCTATATGTTTTGTTTCTTCTTGATGTAGCCCTAAGCAGTGACTGGCGAGAAACACTTCCATATAAAGGGGTTGCCAAGCGTCCAAAAATTACGAATCTCCAGAAATCTCAGCAAATATTTTTTCACCCAAACTGGATGATACTTTCAGGTAATGATCAGTACACTAAGGCGACTTGGTTCCCGCAACTTCGTCCTTCTATGTTGAAGCGTTCATTTCCAGTAACAGTTTGAATTTTTAGGTTTCACTCTATTTTCTCCTATATTGATAGATGTATTTGGAACTCTAAATCCAACACGGTTTGTGCTAGCTTCTTGAAACTTGACACAATAAAGTTGTTTCACGTTCTGTCTCTACATTTTGTTTCCTCTTGATGTAGCCCTTAGCAGTGACTGGGAGAAACACTTTCATGGAAACGGGTTGCCAAGCGTCCAAAAATTACGAATCTCCAGAAATTTCAGCAAATATTTTTTCACCCAAACTGGATGATACTTTCAGGTAATGATCAGTACACTAAGCCCACTTGGTTCACCAAATTTCGTTCTTCTATGTTGAAGCGATCGTTTCCAGTAACAGTTTGAATTTTTAGGTTTCACTCTGTTTTCTCCTATATTGATAGATGTATTTGGAACTCTAAATCCAACACGGTTTGTGCTAGCTTCTTGAAACTTGACACAATAATGTAGTTTCATGTTCTATATGTTTTGTTTCCTCTTGATGTAGCCCTAAGCAGTGACTGGCGAGAAACACTTCCATATAAAGGGGTTGCCAAGCGTCCAAAAATTACGAATCTCCAGAAATCTCAGCAAATATTTTTTCACCCAAACTGGATGATACTTTCAGGTAATGATCAGTACACTAAGCCCACTTGGTTCACCAAATTTCGTTCTTCTATGTTGAAGCGTTCGTTTCCAGTAACAGTTTGAATTTTTCGGTTTCACTCTGTTTTCTCCTATATTGATAGACGTATTTGGAACTCTAAATACAACACGGTTTGTGCTAGCTTCTTGAAACTTGACACAATAATGTAGTTTAACGTTCTATCTCTATGTTTTGTTTCCTCTTGATGTAGCCCTAAGCAGTGACTGGCGAGAAACACTTCCATATAAAGGGGTTGCCAAGCGTCCAAAAATTACGAATCTCCAGAAATCTCAGCAAATATTTTTTCACCCAAACTGGATGATACTTTCAGGTAATGATCAGTACACTAAGCTGACTTGGTTCACCAAATTTCGTTCTTCTATGTTGTAGCGTTCGTTTCCAGTAACAGTTTGAATTTTTAGGTTTCACTCTGTTTTCTCCAATATTGATAGATGTATTTGGAACTCTAAATCCAACACGGTTTGTGCTAGCTTCTTGAAACTTGACACAATAATGTAGTTTCACGTTCTATCTCTATGTTTTGTTTCTTCTTGATGTAGCCCTGAGCAGTGACTGGCGAGAAACACTTCCATATAAAGGGGTTGCCAAGCGTTCAAAAATTATGAATCTCCAGAAATCTCAGCAAATATTTTTTCACCCAAACTGGATGATACTTTCAGGTAATGATCAGTACACTAAGCCCATTTGGTTCACCAAATTTCGTTCTTGTATGTTGAAGCGTTCGTTTCCAGTAACAGTTTGAATTTTTCGGTTTCACTCTGTTTTCTCCTATATTGATAGATGTATTTGGAACTCTAAATCCAACACGGTTTGTGCTAGCTTCTTGAAACTTGACAAAATAATGTAGTTTCATTTTCTATCTCTATGTTTTGTTTCCTCTTGATGTAGCCCTAAGCAGTGACTGGCGAGAAACACTTCCATATAAAGGGGTTGCCAAGCGTCCAAAAATTACGAATCTCGAGAAATCTCAGCAAATATTTTTTCACCCAAACTGGATGATACTTTCAGGTAATGATCAGTACACTAAGCCCACTTGGTTCACCAAATTTCGTTCTTCTATGTTGAAGCGTTCGTTTCCAGTAACAGTTTGAATTTTTCGGTTTCACTCTGTTTTCTCCTATATTGATAGATGTATTTGGAACTCTAAATACAACACGGTTTGTGCTAGCTTCTTGAAACTTGACACAATAATGTAGTTTCACGTTCTATCTCTATGTTTTGTTTCCTCTTGATGTAGCCCTAAGCACTGACTGGCGAGAAACACTTCCATATAAAGGGGTTGCCAAGCGTCCAAAAATTACGAATCTCCAAAATCTCAGCAAATATTTTTTCACCCAAACTGGATGATACTTTCAGGTAATGATCATTACACTAAGCTGACTTGGTTCACCAAATTTCGTTCTTCTATGTTGTAGCGTTCGTTTACAGGAACAGTTTGAATTTTTAGGTTTCACTCTGTTTTCTCCTATATTGATAGATGTATTTGGAACTCTAAATCCAACACGGTTTGTGCTAGCTTCTTGAAACTTGACACAATAAAGTAGTTTCACGTTCTATCTCCATGTTTTGTTTCCTCTTGATGTAGCCCTAAGCAGTGACTGGCGAGAAACACTTTCATGGAAAGGGGTTGCCAAGCTTCCAAAAATTACGAGTCTCCAGAAATCTCAGCAAATATTTTTTCATCCAAACTGGATGATACTTTCAGGTAATGATCAGTACACTAAGGCGACTTGGTTCCCGCAACTTCGTCCTTCTATGTTGAGGCGTTCATTTCCAGTAACAGTTTGAATTTTTAGGTTTCACTCTATTTTCACCTATATTGATAGATGTATTTGGAACTCTAAATCCAACACGGTTTGTGCTAGCTTCTTGAAACTTGACACAATAATGTAGTTTCACGTTCTTTCTCTATGTTTTGTTTCCTCTTGATGTAGCCCTAAGCAGTGACTGGCGAGAAACACTTCCATATAAAGGGGTTGCCAAGCGTCCAAAAATTACGAATCTCCAGAAATCTCAGCAAATATTTTTTCACCCAAACTGGATGATACTTTCAGGTAATGATCACTACACTAAGCTGACTTGGTTCACCAAATTTCGTTCTTCTATGTTGTAGCGTTCATTTCCAGTAGCAGTTTGAATTTTTAGGTTTCACTCTGTTTTCTCCTATATTGATAGATGTATTTGGAACTCTAAATCCAACACTGTTTGTGCTAGCTTCTTGAAACTTGACACAATAATGTAGTTTCAAGTTCTATCTCTATGTTTTGTTTCCTCTTGATGTAGCCCTAAGCAGTAACTGGCGAGAAACACTTCCATATAAAGGGGTTGCTAAGCGTCCAAAAATTACGAATCTCCAGAAATCTCAGCAAATATTTTTTCACCCAAACTGGATGATACTTTCAGGTAATGATCAGAACACTAAGCCCACTTGGTTCACCAAATTTCGTTCTTCTATGTTGAAGCGTTCGTTTCCAGTAACAGTTTGAATTTTTCGGTTTCACTCTGTTTTCTCCTATATTGATAGATGTATTTGGAACTCTAAATACAACACGGTTTGTGCTAGCTTCTTGAAACTTGACACAATAATGTAGTTTCACGTTCTATCTCTCTGTTTTGTTTCCTCTTGATGTAGCCCTAAGCAATGACTGGCGAGAAACACTTCCATATAAAGGGGTTGCCAAGCGTCCAAAAATTACGAATCTCCAGAAATCTCAGCAAATATTTTTTCACCCAAACTGGATGATACTTTCAGGTAATGATCAGTACACTAAGCTGACTTGGTTCACCAAATTTCGTTCTTCTATGTTGTAGCGTTCGTTTCCAGTAGCAGTTTGAATTTTTAGGTTTCACTCTGTTTTCTCCTATATTGATAGATGTATTTGGAACTCTAAATCCAACACGGTTTGTGCTAGCTTCTTGAAACTTGACACAATAATGTAGTTTCAAGTTCTATCTCTATGTTTTGTTTCCTCTTGATGTAGCCCTAAGCAGTGACTGGCGAGAAACACTTCCATATAAAGGGGTTGCCAAGCGTCCAAAAATTACGAATCTCCAGAAATCTCAGCAAATATTTTTTCACCCAAACTGGATGATACTTTCAGGTAATGATCAGTACACTAAGCTGACTTGGTTCACCAAATTTCGTTCTTCTATGTTGTAGCGTTCGTTTCCAGTAGCAGTTTGAATTTTTAGGTTTCACTCTGTTTTCTCCTATATTGATAGATGTATTTGGAACTCTAAATCCAACACGGTTTGTGCTAGCTTCTTGAAACTTGACACAATAATGTAGTTTCAAGTTCTATCTCTATGTTTTGTTTCCTCTTGATGTAGCCCTAAGCAGTGACTGGCGAGAAACACTTCCATATAAAGGGGTTGCCAAGCGTCCAAAAATTACGAATCTCCAGAAATCTCAGCAAATATTTTTTCACCCAAACTGGATGATACTTTCAGGTAATGATCAGGACACTAAGGCGACTTGGTTCCCGCAACTTCGTCCTTCTATGTTGAAGCGTTCATTTCCAGTAACAGTTTGAATTTTTAGGTTTCACTCTGTTTTCTCCTATATTGATAGATGTATTTGGAACTCTAAATCCAACACGGTTTGTGCTAGCTTCTTGAAACTTGACACAATAAAGTAGTTTCACGTTCTATCTCTGTGTTTTGTTTCCTCTTGATGTAGCCCTAAGCAGTGACTGGCGAGAAACACTTCCATATAAAGGGGTTGCCAAGCGTCCAAAAATTACGAATCTCCAGAAATCTCAGCAAATATTTTTTCACCCAAACTGGATGATACTTTCAGGTAATGATCAGTACACTAAGCCCACTTGGTTCACCAAATTTCGTTCTTCTATGTTGAAGCGTTCGTTTCCAGTAACAGTTTGAATTTTTCGGTTTCACTCTGTTTTCTCCTTTATTGATAGATGTATTTGGAACTCTAAATCCAACACGGTTTGTGCTAGCTTCTTGAAACTTGACACAATAATGTAGTTTCACGTTCTATCTCTATGTTTTGTTTCCTCTTGATGTAGCCCTAAGCAGTGACTGGCGAGAAACACTTCCATATAAAGGGGTTGCCAAGCGTCCAAAAATGACGAATCTCCAGAAATCTCAGCAAATATTTTTTCACCCAAACTGGATGATACTTTCAGGTAATGATCAGTACACTAAGCTGACTTGGTTCACCGAATTTCGTTCTTCTATGTTGTAGCGTTCGTTTCCAGTAACAGTTTGAATTTTTAGGTTTCACTCTGTTTTCTCCTATATTGATAGATGTATTTGGAACTCTAAATCCAACACGGTTTGTGCTAGCTTCTTGAAACTTGACACAATAATGTAGTTTCACGTTCTATCTCTATGTTTTGTTTCCGCTTGATGTAGCCCTAAGCAGTGACTGGCGAGAAACACTTCCATATAAAGGGGTTGCCAAGCGTCCAAAAATTACGAATCTCCAGAAATCTCAGCAAATATTTTTTCACCCAAACTGGATGATACTTTCAGGTAATGATCAGTACACTAAGCCCACTTGGTTCACCAAATTTCGTTCTTCTATGTTGAAGCGTTCGTTTCCAGTAACAGTTTGAATTTTTCGGTTTCACTCTGTTTTCTCCTATATTGATAGATGTATTTGGAACTCTAAATACAACACGGTTTTTGCTAGCTTCTTGAAACTTGACACAATAATGTAGTTTCACGTTCTATCTCTCTGTTTTGTTTCCTCTTGATGTAGCCCTAAGCACTGACTGGCGAGAAACACTTCCATATAAAGGGGTTGCCAAGCGTCCAAAAATTACGAATCTCCAGAAATCTCAGCAAATATTTTTTCACCCAAACTGGATGATACTTTCAGGTAATGATCAGTACACTAAGCTGACTTGGTTCACCAAATTTCGTTCTTCTATGTTGTAGCGTTCGTTTCCAGTAACAGTTTGAATTTTTAGGTTTCACTCTGTTTTCTCCTATATTGATAGATGTATTTGGAACTCTAAATACAACAGGGTTTGTGCTAGCTTCTTGAAACTTGACACAATAAAGTAGTTTCACGTTCTATCTCCATGTTTTGTTTCCTCTTGATGTAGCCCTAAGCAGTGACTGGCGAGAAACACTTTCATGGAAAGGGGTTGCCAAGCTTCCAAAAATTACGAATCTCCAGAAATCTCAGCAAATATTTTTTCATCCAAACTGGATGATACTTTCAGGTAATGATCAGTACACTAAGTCGACTTCTTTCCCGCAACTTCGTCCTTCTATGTTGAAGCGTTCATTTCCAGTAACAGTTTGAATTTTTAGGTTTCACTCTATTTTCACCTATATTGATAGATGTATTTGGAACTCTAAATCCAACACGGTTTGTGCTAGCTTCTTGAAACTTGACACAATAATGTAGTTTCACGTTCTTTCTCTATGTTTTGTTTCCTCTTGATGTAGCCCTAAGCAGTGACTGGCGAGAAATACTTCCATATAAAGGGGTTGCCAAGCGTCCAAAAATTACGAATCTCCAGAAATCTCAGCAAATATTTTTTCACCCAAACTGGATGATACTTTCAGGTAATGATCAGTACACTAAGCTGACTTGGTTCCCCAAATTTCATTCTTCTATGTTGTAGCGTTCGTTTCCAGTAACAGTTTGAATTTTTAGGTTTCACTCTGTTTTCTCCTATATTGATAGATGTATTTGGAACTCTAAATCCAACATGGTTTGTGCTAGCTTCTTGAAACTTGACACAATAAAGTAGTTTCACGTTCTATCTCTATGTTTTGTTTCCTCTTGATGTAGCCCTAAGCAGTGACTGGCGAGAAACACTTTCATGGAAAGGGGTTGCCAAGCATCCAAAAATTACGAATCTCCAGACATCTCAGCAAATATTTTTTCACCCAAACTTGATGATAGTTTCAGGTAATGATCAGTACACTAAGGCGACTTGGTTCCCGAAACTTCGTTCTTCTATGTTGAAGCGTTCATTTCCAGTAACAGTTTGAATTTTTAGGTTTCATTCTGTTTTCTCCTATATTGATAGATGTATTTGGAACTCTAAATCCAACACGGTTTGTGCTAGCTTCTTGAAACTTGACACAATAAAGTAGTTTCACGTTCTGTCTCTATGTTTTGTTTCCTCTTGATGTAGCCCTTAGCAGTGACTGGGAGAAACACTTTCATGGAAACGGGTTGCCAAGCGTCCAAAAATTACGAATCTCCAGAAATCTCAGCAAATATTTTTTCACCCAAACTGGATGATACTTTCAGGTAATGATCAGTACACTAAGCTGACTTCGTTCCCCAAATTTCATTCTTCTATGTTGAAGCGTTCGTTTCCAGTAAAAGTTTGAATTTTTAGGTTTCACTCTGTTTTTTCCTATATTGATAGATGTATTTGGAACTCTAAATCCAACACGGTTTGTGCTAGCTTCTTGAAACTTGACACAATAATGTAGTTTCATGTTCTATATGTTTTGTTTCTTCTTGATGTAGCCCTAAGCAGTGACTGGCGAGAAACACTTCCATATAAAGGGGTTGCCATGCGTCCAAAAATTACGAATCTCCAGAAATCTCAGCAAATATTTTTTCACCCAAACTGGATGATACTTTCAGGTAATGATCAGTACACTAAGGCGACTTGGTTCCCGCAACTTCGTCCTTCTATGTTGAAGCGTTCATTTCCAGTAACAGTTTGAATTTTTAGGTTTCACTCTATTTTCTCCTATATTGATAGATGTATTTGGAACTCTAAATCCAACACGGTTTGTGCTAGCTTCTTGAAACTTGACACAATAAAGTTGTTTCACGTTCTGTCTCTACATTTTGTTTCCTCTTGATGTAGCCCTTAGCAGTGACTGGGAGAAACACTTTCATGGAAACGGGTTGCCAAGCGTCCAAAAATTACGAATCTCCAGAAATCTCAGCAAATATTTTTTCACCCAAACTGGATGATACTTTCAGGTAATGATCAGTACACTAAGCTGACTTGGTTCCCCAAATTTCATTCTTCTATGTTGAAGCGTTCGTTTCCAGTAACAGTTTGAATTTTTAGGTTTCACTCTGTTTTCTCCTATATTGATAGATGTATTTGGAACTCTAAATCCAACACGGTTTGTGCTAGCTTCTTGAAACTTGACACAATAGTGTAGTTTCGTGTTCTATATGTTTTGTTTCCTCTTGATGTAGCCCTAAGCAGTGACTGGCGAGAAACACTTCCATATAAAGGGGTTGCCAAGCGTCCAAAAATTACGAATCTCCAGAAATCTCAGCAAATATTTTTTCACCCAAACTGGATGATACTTTCAGGTAATGATCAGTACACTAAGCCCACTTGGTTTACCAAATTTCGTTCTTCTATGTTGAAGCGTTCGTTTCCAGTAACAGTTTGAATTTTTCGGTTTCACTCTGTTTTCTCCTATATTGATAGATGTATTTGGAACTCTAAATCCAACACGGTTTGTGCTAGCTTCTTGAAACTTGACACAATAATGTAGTTTCATGTTCTATCTCTATGTTTTGTTTCCTCTTGATGTAGCCCTAAGCAGTGACTGGCGAGAAACACTTCCATATAAAGGGGTTGCCAAGCGTCCAAAAATTACGAATCTCCAGAAATCTCAACAAATATTTTTTCACCCAAACTGGATGATACTTTCAAATAATGATCAGTACACTAAGCTGACTTGGTTCCCCAAATTTCATTCTTCTATATTGAAGCGTTCTTTTCCAGTAACAGTTTGAATTTTTAGGTTTCACTCTGTTTTCTCCTATATTGATAGATGTATTTGGAACTCTAAATCCAACACGGTTTGTGCTAGTTTCTTGAAACTTGACACAATAATGTAGTTTCACGTTCTATCTCTCTGTTTTGTTTCCTCTTGATGTAGCCCTAAGCACTGACTGGCGAGAAACACTTCCATATAAAGGGGTTGCCAAGCGTCCAAAAATTACGAATCTCCAGAAATCTCAGCAAATATTTTTTCACCCAAACTGGATGATACTTTCAGGTAATGATCAGTACACTAAGCTGACTTGGTTCACCAAATTTCGTTCTTCTATGTTGTAGCATTCGTTTCCAGGAACAGTTTGAATTTTTAGGTTTCACTCTGTTTTCTCCTATATTGATAGATGTATTTGGAACTCTAAATACAACAGGGTTTGTGCTAGCTTCTTGAAACTTGACACAATAAAGTAGTTTCACGTTCTATCTCCATGTTTTGTTTCCTCTTGATGTAGCCCTAAGCAGTGACTGGCGAGAAACACTTTCAAGGAAAGGGGTTGCCAAGCTTCCAAAAATTACGAATCTCCAGAAATCTCAGCAAATATTTTTTCATCCAAACTGGATGATACTTTCAGGTAATGATCAGTACACTAAGGCGACTTGGTTCCCGCAACTTCGTCCTTCTATGTTGAAGCGTTCATTTCCAGTAACAGTTTGAATTTTTAGGTTTCACTCCATTTTCACCTATATTGATAGATGTATTTGGAACTCTACATCCAAAATGGTTTGTGCTAGCTTCTTGAAACTTGACACAATAATGTAGTTCCACATTCTATCTCTATGTTTTGTTTCCTCTTGATGTAGCCCTAAGCAGTGTATGGCGAGAAACACTTCCATATAAAGGGGTTGCCAAGCGTCCAAAAATTACGAATCTCCAGAAATCTCAGCAAATATTTTTTCACCCAAACTGGATGATACTTTCAGGTAATGATCAGTACACTAAGCTGACTTGGTTCCCCAAATTTCATTCTTCTATGTTGAAGCGTTCGTTTCCAGTAACAGTTTGAATTTTTAGGTTTCACTCTGTTTTCTCCTATATTGATAGATGTATTTGGAACTCTAAATCCAACACGGTTTGTGCTAGCTTCTTGAAACTTGACACAATAAAGTAGTTTCACGTTCTATCTCTATGTTTTGTTTCCTCTTGATGTAGCCCTAAGCAGTGACTGGCGAGAAACACTTTCATGGAAAGGGGTTGCCAAGCATCCAAAAATTACGAATCTCCAGACATCTCAGCAAATATTTTTTCACCCAAACTGGATGATAGTTTCAGGTAATGATCAGTACACTAAGGCGACTTGGTTCCCGAAACTTTGTTCTTCTATGTTGAAGCGTTCATTTCCAGTAACAGTTTGAATTTTTAGGTTTCATTCCGTTTTCTCCTATATTGATAGATGTATTTGGAACTCTAAATCCAACACGGTTTGTGCTAGCTTCTTGAAACTTGACGCAATAAAGTAGTTTCACGTTCTGTCTCTATGTTTTGTTTCCTCTTGATGTAGCCCTTAGCAGTGACTGGCGAGAAACACTTCCATATAAAGGGGTTGCCAAGCGTCCAAAAATGACGAATCTCCAGAAATCTCAGCAAATATTTTTTCACCCAAACTGGATGATACTTTCAGGTAATGATCAGTACACTAAGCCCACTTGGTTCACCAAATTTCGTTCTTCTATGTTGAAGCGTTCGTTTCCAGTAACAGTTTGAATTTTTCGGTTTCACTCTGTTTTCTCCTATATTGATAGATGTATTTGGAACTCTAAATCCAACACGGTTTGTGCTAGCTTCTTGAAACTTGACACAATAATGTAGTTTCACGTTCTATCTCTATGTTTTGTTTCCTCTTGATGTAGCCCTAAGCAGTGACTGGCGAGAAACACTTCCATATAAAGGGGTTGCCAAGCGTCCAAAAATTACGAATCTCCAGAAATCTCAGCAAATATTTTTTCACCCAAACTGGATGATACTTTCAGGTAATGATCAGTACACTAAGCTGACTTGGTTCCCCAAATTTCATTCTTCTATGTTGAAGCGTTCGTTTCCAGTAACAGTTTGAATTTTTAGGTTTCACTCTGTTTTCTCCTATATGATAGATGTATTTGGAACTCTAAATCCAACACGGTTTGTGCTAGCTTCTTGAAACTTGACACAATAAAGTAGTTTCACGTTCTATCTCTATGTTTTGTTTCCTCTTGATGTAGCCCTAAGCAGTGACTGGCAAGAAACACTTTCATGGAAAGGGGTTGCCAAGCATCCAAAAATTACGAATCTCCAGAAATCTCAGCAAATATTTTTTCACCCAAACTTGATGATAGTTTCAGGTAATGATCAGTACACTAAGGCGACTTGGTTCCCGAAACTTCGTTCTTCTATGTTGAAGCGTTCATTTCCAGTAACAGTTTGAATTTTTAGGTTTCACTCTGTTTTCTCCTATATTGATAGATGTATTTGGAACTCTAAATCCAACACGGTTTGTGCTAGCTTCTTGAAACTCGACACAATAATGTAGTTTCATGTTCTATATGTTTTGTTTCCTCTTGATGTAGCCCTAAGCAGTGACTGGCGAGAAACACTTCCATATAAAGGGGTTGCCAAGCGTCCAAAAATTACGAATCTCCAGAAATCTCAGCAAATATTTTTTCACCCAAACTGGATGATACTTTCAGGTAATGATCACTACACTAAGCTGACTTGGTTCACCAAATTTCGTTCTTCTATGTTGTGGCGTTCTTTTCCAGTAGCAGTTTGAATTTTTAGGTTTCACTCTGTTTTCTCCTATATTGATAGATGTATTTGGAACTCTAAATCCAACACGGTTTGTGCTAGCTTCTTGAAACTTGACACTATAATGTAGTTTCAAGTTCTATCTCTATGTTTTGTTTCCTCTTGATGTAGCCCTAAGCAGTGACTGGCGAGAAACACTTCCATATAAAGGGGTTGTCAAGCATCCAAAAATTACGAATCTCCAGAAATCTCAGCAAATATTTTTTCACCCAAACTGGATGATACTTTCAGGTAATGATCAGTACACTAAGGCGACTTGGTTCCCGCAACTTCGTCCTTCTATGTTGAAGCGTTCATTTCCAGTAACAGTTTGAATTTTTAGGTTTCACTCTATTTTCTCCTATATTGATAGATGTATTTGGAACTCTAAATCCAACACGGTTTGTGCTAGCTTCTTGAAACTTGACACAATAAAATTGTTTCACGTTCTGTCTCTACGTTTTGTTTCCTCTTGATGTAGCCCTTAGCAGTGACTGGCGAGAAACACTTCCATAAAAAGGGGTTGCCAATCGTCCAAAAATTACGAATCTCCAGAAATCTCAGCAAATATTTTTTCACCCAAACTGGATGATACTTTCAGGTAATGATCAGTACACTAAACTGACTTGGTTCACCAAATTTCGTTCTTCTATGTTGTAGGGTTCGTTTCCAGTAACAGTTTGAATTTTTAGGTTTCACTCTGTTTTCTCCTATATTGATAGATGTATTTGGAACTCTGAATACAACAGGGTTTGTGCTAGCTTCTTGAAACTTGACACAATAAAGTAGTTTCACGTTCTATCTCCATGTTTTGTTTCCTCTTGATGGAGCCCTAAGCAGTGACTGGCGAGAAACACTTTCATGGAAAGGGGTTGTCAAGCTTCCAAAAATTACGAATCTCCAGAAATCTCAGCAAATATTTTTTCATCCAAACTGGATGATACTTTCAGGTAATGATCAGTACACTAAGGCGACTTGGTTCCCGCAACTTCGTCCTTCTATGTTGAAGCGTTCATTTCCAGTAACAGTTTGAATTTTTAGGTTTCACTCTATTTTCACCTATATTGAAAGATGTTTTTGGAACTCTACATCCAACACGGTTTGTGCTAGCTTCTTGAAACTTGACACAATAATGTAGTTTCACGTTCTATCTCTATGTTTTGTTTCCTCTTGATGTAGCCCTAAGCAGTGACTGGCGAGAAACACTTCCATATAAAGGGGTTGCCAAGCGTCCAAAAATTACGAATCTCCAGAAATCTCAGCAAATATTTTTTCACCCAAACTGGATGATAATTTCAGGTAATGATCAGTACACTAAGCTGACTTGGTTTCCCAAATTTCATTCTTCTATGTTGAAGCGTTCGTTTCCAGGAACAGTTTGAATTTTTAGGTTTCACTCTGTTTTCTCCTATATTGATAGATGTATTTGGAACTCTAAATCCAACACGGTTTGTGCTAGCTTCTTGAAACTTGACACAATAAAGTAGTTTCACGTTCTATCTCTATGTTTTGTTTCCTCTTGATGTAGCCCTTAGCAGTGACTGGGAGAAACACTTTCATGGAAACGGGTTGCCAAGCGTCCAAAAATTATGAATCTCCAGAAATCTCAGCAAATATTTTTTCACCCAAACTGGATGATACTTTCAGGTAATGATCAGTACACTAAGCTGACTTGGTTCCCCAAATTTCATTCTTCTATGTTGAAGCGTTCGTTTCCAGTAACAGTTTGAATTTTTAGGTTTCACTCTGTTTTCTCCTATATTGATAGATGTATTTGGAACTCTAAATCCAACACGGTTTGTGCTAGCTTCTTGAAACTTGACACAATAATGTAGTTTCATGTTCTATATGTTTTGTTTCCTCTTGATGTAGCCCTAAGCAGTGACTGGCGAGAAACACTTCCATATAAAGGGGTTGCCAAGCGTCCAAAAATTACGAATCTCCAGAAATCTCAGCAAATATTTTTTCACCCAAACTGGATGATACTTTCAGGTAATGATCACTACACTAAGCTGACTTGGTTCACCAAATTTCGTTCTTCTATGTTGTAGCGTTCGTTTCCAGTAGCAGTTTGAATTTTTCGGTTTCACTCTGTTTTCTCCTATATTGATAGATGTATTTGGAACTCTAAATACAACACGGTTTGTGCTAGCTTCTTGAAACTTGACACAATAATGTAGTTTCAAGTTCTATCTCTATGTTTTGTTTCCTCTTGATGTAGCCCTGTGCAGTGACTGGCGAGAAACACTTCCAAATAAAGGGGTTGCCAAGCGTCCAAAAATTACGAATCTCCAGAAATCTTAGCAAATATTTTTTCACCCAAACTGGATGATACTTTCAGGTAATGATCAGTACACTAAGCTGACTTGGTTCCCCAAATATCATTCTTCTATGTTGAAGCGTTCGTTTCCAGTAACAGTTTGAATTTTTAGGTTTCACTCTGTTTTCTCCTATATTGATAGATGTATTTGGAACTCTAAATCCAACACGGTTTGTGCTAGCTTCTTGAAACTTGACACAATAAAGTAGTTTCACGTTCTATCTCTATGTTTTGTTTCCTCTTGATGTAGCCCTTAGCAGTGACTGGGAGAAACACTTTCATGGAAACGGGTTGCCAAGCGTCCAAAAATTATGAATCTCCAGAAATCTCAGCAAATATTTTTTCACCCAAACTGGATGATACTTTCAGGTAATGATCAGTACACTAAGCTGACTTGGTTCCCCAAATTTCATTCTTCTATGTTGAAGCGTTCGTTTCCAGTAACAGTTTGAATTTTTAGGTTTCACTCTGTTTTCTCCTATATTGATAGATGTATTTGGAACTCTAAATCCAACACGGTTTGTGCTAGCTTCTTGAAACTTGACACAATAATGTAGTTTCATGTTCTATATGTTTTGTTTCCTCTTGATGTAGCCCTAAGCAGTGACTGGCGAGAAACACTTCCATATAAAGGGGTTGCCAAGCGTCCAAAAATTACGAATCTCCAGAAATCTCAGCAAATATTTTTTCACCCAAACTGGATGATACTTTCAGGTAATGATCAGTACAGTAAGCTGAATTGGTTCCCCAAATTTCATTCTTCTATGTTGAAGCGTTCGTTTCCAGTAGCAGTTTGAATTTTTAGGTTTCACTCTGTTTTCTCCTATATTGATAGATGTATTTGGAACTCTAAATACAACACGGTTTGTGCTAGCTTCTTGAAACTTGACACAATAATGTAGTTTCAAGTTCTATCTCTATGTTTTGTTTCCTCTTGATGTAGCCCTATGCAGTGACTGGCGAGAAACACTTCCATATAAAGGGGTTGCCAAGCGTCCAAAAATTACGAATCTCCAGAAATCTCAGCAAATATTTTTTCACCCAAACTGGATGATACTTTCAGGTAATGATCAGTACAGTAAGCTGAATTGGTTCCCCAAATTTCATTCTTCTATGTTGAAGCGTTCGTTTCCAGTAACAGTTTGAATTTTTAGGTTTCACTCTGTTTTCTCCTATATTGATAGATGTATTTGGAACTCTAAATCCAACACGGTTTGTGCTAGCTTCTTGAAACTTGACACAATAAAGTAGTTTCACGTTCTATCTCTATGTTTTGTTTCCTCTTGATGTAGCCCTTAGCAGTGACTGGGAGAAACACTTTCATGGAAACGCGTTGCCAAGCGTCCAAAAATTACGAATCTCCAGAAATCTCAGCAAATATTTTTTCACCCAAACTGGATGATACTTTCAGGTAATGATCAGTACACTAAGCTGACTTGGTTCCCCAAATTTCATTCTTCTATGTTGAAGCGTTCGTTTCCAGTAACAGTTTGAATTTTTAGGTTTCACTCTGTTTTCTCCTATATTGATAGATGTATTTGGAACTCTAAATCCAACACGGTTTGTGCTAGCTTCTTGAAACTTGACACAATAATGTAGTTTCATGTTCTATATGTTTTGTTTCCTCTTGATGTAGCCCTAAGCAGTGACTGGCGAGAAACACTTCCATATAAAGGGGTTGCCAAGCGTCCAAAAATTACGAATCTCCAGAAATCTCAGCAAATATTTTTTCACCCAAACTGGATGATACTTTCAGGTAATGATCACTACACTAAGCTGACTTGGTTCACCAAATTTCGTTCTTCTATGGTGTAGCGTTCGTTTCCAGTAGCAGTTTGAATTTTTAGTTTTCACTCTGTTTTCTCCTATATTGATAGATGTATTTGGAACTCTAAATACAACACGGTTTGTGCTAGCTTCTTGAAACTTGACACAATAATGTAGTTTCAAGTTCTATCTCTATGTTTTGTTTCCTCTTGATGTAGCCCTAAGCAGTGACTGGCGAGAAACACTTCCATGTAAAGGGGTTGCCAAGCGTCCAAAAATTACGAATCTCCAGAAATCTCAGCAAATATTTTTTCACCCAAACTGTATGATACTTTCAGGTAATGATCAGCACACTAAGGCGACTTGGTTCCCGCAACTTCGTCCTTCTATGTTGAAGCGTTCATTTCCAGTAACAGTTTGAATTTTTAGGTTTCACTCTATTTTCTCCTATATTGATAGATGTATTTGGAACTCTAAATCCAACACGGTTTGTGCTAGCTTCTTGAAACTTGACACAATAAAGTTGTTTCACGTTCTGCCTCTACGTTTTGTTTCCTCTTGATGTAGCCCTTAGCAGTGACTGGCGAGAAACACTTCCATATAAAGGGGTTGCCAAGCGTCCAAAAATTACGAATCCCCAGAAATCTCAGCAAATATTTTTTCACCCAAACTGGATGATACTTTCAGGTAATGATCAGTACACTAAGCCCACTTGGTTCACCAAATTACGTTCTTCTATGTTGAAGCGTTCGTTTCCAGTAACAGTTTGAATTTTTAGGTTTCATTCTGTTTTCTCCTATTTTGATAGATGTATTTGGAACTCTAAATCCAACACGGTTTGTGCTAGCTTCTTGAAACTTGACACAATAAAGTAGTTTCACGTTCTGTCTCTATGTTTTGTTTCCTCTTGATGTAGCCCTTAGCAGTGACTGGGAGAAACACTTTCATGGAAACGGGTTGCCAAGCGTCCAAAAATTACGAATCTCCAGAAATCTCAGCAAATATTTTTTCACCCAAACTGGATGATACTTTCAGGTAATGAACAGTACACTAAGCTGACTTGGTTCCCCAAATTTCATTCTTCTATGTTGAAGCGTTCGTTTCCAGTAACAGTTTGAATTTTTAGGTTTCACTCTGTTTTCTCCTATATTGATAGATGTATTTGGAACTCTAAATCCAACACGGTTTGTGCTAGCTTCTTGAAACTTGACACAATAATGTAGTTTCATGTTCTATATGTTTTGTTTCCTCTTGATGTAGCCCTAAGCAGTGACTGGGGAGAAACACTTCCATATAAAGGGGTTGCCAAGCGTCCAAAAATTACGAATCTCCAGAAATCTCAGCAAATATTTTTTCACCCAAACTGGATGATACTTTCAGGTAATGATCAGTACACTAAGCCCACATGGTTCACCAAATTTCGTTCTTCTATGTTGAAGCGTTCGTTTCCAGTAACAGTTTGAATTTTTCGGTTTCACTCTGTTTTCTCCTATATTGATAGATGTATTTGGAACTCTAAATCCAACACGGTTTGTGCTAGCTTCTTGAAACTTGACACAATAATGTAGTTTCACGTTCTATCTCTATGTTTTGTTTCCTCTTGATGTAGCCCTAAGCAGTGACTGGCGAGAAACACTTCCATATAAAGGGGTTGCCAAGCGTCCAAAAATTACGAATCTCCAGAAATCTCAGCAAATATTTTTTCACCCAAACTGGATGATACTTTCAGGTAATGATCAGTACACTAAGCTGACTTGGTTCACCAAATTTCGTTCTTCTATGTTGTAGCGTTCGTTTCCAGTAGCAGTTTGAATTTTTAGGTTTCACTCTGTTTTCTCCTATATTGATAGATGTATTTGGAACTCTAAATCCAACACGGTTTGTGCTAGCTTCTTGAAACTTGACACAATAATGTAGTTTCAAGTTCTATCTCTATGTTTTGTTTCCTCTTGATGTAGCCCTAAGCAGTGACTGGCGAGAAACACTTCCATATAAAGGGGTTGCCAAGCGTCCAAAAATTACGAATCTCCAGAAATCTCAGCAAATATTTTTTCACCCAAACTGGATGATACTTTCAGGTAATGATCAGTACACTAAGGCGACATGGTTCCCGCAACTTCGTCCTTCTATGTTGAAGCGTTCATTTCCAGTAACAGTTTGAATTTTTAGGTTTCACTCTATTTTCACCTATATTGATAGACGTATTTGGAACTCTAAATCCAACACGGTTTGTGCTAGCTTCTTGAAACTTGACACAATAAAGTTGTTTCACGTTCCGTCTCTATGTTTTGTTTCCTCTTGATGTAGCCCTTAGCAGTGACTGGGAGAAACACTTTCATGGAAACGGGTTGCCAAGCGTCCAAAAATTATGAATCTCCAGAAATCTCAGCAAATATTTTTTCACCCAAACTGGATGATACTTTCAGGTAATGATCAGTACACTCAGCTGACTTGGTTCCCCAAATTTCATTCTTCTATGTTGAAGCGTTCGTTTCCAGTAACAGTTTGAATTTTTAGGTTTCACTCTGTTTTCTCCTATATTGATAGATGTATTTGGAACTCTAAATCCAACACGGTTTGTGCTAGCTTCTTGAAACTTGACACAATAAAGTAGTTTCACGTTCTATCTCTATGTTTTGTTTCCTCTTGATGTAGCCCTAAGCAGTGACTGGCGAGAAACACTTCCATATAAAGGGGTTGCCAAGCGTCCAAAAATTACGAATCTCCAGAAATCTCAGCAAATATTTTTTCACCCAAACTGGATGATACTTTCAGGTAATGATCAGTACACTAAGCCCACTTGGTTCACCAAATTTCGTTCTTCTATGTTGAAGCGTTCGTTTCCAGTAACAGTTTGAATTTTTCGGTTTCACTCTGTTTTCTCCTATATTGATAGATGTATTTGGAACTCTAAATACAACACGGTTTTTGCTAGCTTCTTGAAACTTGACACAATAATGTAGTTTCACATTCTATCTCTATGTTTTGTTTCCTCTTGATGTAGCCCTAAGCAGTGACTGGCGAGAAACACTTCCATATAAAGGGGTTGCCAAGCGTCCAAAAATTACGAATCTCCAGAAATCTCAGCAAATATTTTTTCACCCAAACTGGATGATACTTTCAGGTAATGATCAGTACACTAAGCTGACTTGGTTCACCAAATATCGTTCTTCTATGTTGTAGCGTTCGTTTCCAGTAACAGTTTGAATTTTTAGGTTTCACTCTGTTTTCTCCTATATTGATAGATGTATTTGGAACTCTAAATACAACAGGGTTTGTGCTAGCTTCTTGAAACTTGACACAATAAAGTAGTTTCACGTTCTATCTCCATGTTTTGTTTCCTCTTGATGTAGCCCTAAGCAGTGACTGGCGAGAAACACTTTCATGGAAAGGGGTTGCCAAGCTTCCAAAAATTACGAATCTCCAGAAATCTCAGCAAATATTTTTTCATCCAAACTGGATGATACTTTCAGGTAATGATCAGTACACTAAGTCGACTTCTTTCCCGCAACTTCGTCCTTCTATGTTGAAGCGTTCATTTCCAGTAACAGTTTGAATTTTTAGGTTTCACTCTATTTTCACCTATATTGATAGATGTATTTGGAACTCTAAATCCAACACGGTTTGTGCTAGCTTCTTGAAACTTGACACAATAATGTAGTTTCACGTTCTTTCTCTATGTTTTGTTTCCTCTTGATGTAGCCCTAAGCAGTGACTGGCGAGAAATACTTCCATATAAAGGGGTTGCCAAGCGTCCAAAAATTACGAATCTCCAGAAATCTCAGCAAATATTTTTTCACCCAAACTGGATGATACTTTCAGGTAATGATCAGTACACTAAGCTGACTTGGTTCCCCAAATTTCATTCTTCTATGTTGTAGCGTTCGTTTCCAGTAACAGTTTGAATTTTTAGGTTTCACTCTGTTTTCTCCTATATTGATAGATGTATTTGGAACTCTAAATCCAACATGGTTTGTGCTAGCTTCTTGAAACTTGACACAATAAAGTAGTTTCACGTTCTATCTCTATGTTTTGTTTCCTCTTGATGTAGCCCTAAGCAGTGACTGGCGAGAAACACTTTCATGGAAAGGGGTTGCCAAGCATCCAAAAATTACGAATCTCCAGAAATCTCAGCAAATATTTTTTCACCCAAACTTGATGATAGTTTCAGGTAATGATCAGTACACTAAGGCGACTTGGTTCCCGAAACTTCGTTCTTCTATGTTGAAGCGTTCATTTCCAGTAACAGTTTGAATTTTTAGGTTTCATTCTGTTTTCTCCTATATTGATAGATGTATTTGGAACTCTAAATCCAACACGGTTTGTGCTAGCTTCTTGAAACTTGACACAATAAAGTAGTTTCACGTTCTGTCTCTATGTTTTGTTTCCTCTTGATGTAGCCCTTAGCAGTGACTGGGAGAAACACTTTCATGGAAACGGGTTGCCAAGCGTCCAAAAATTACGAATCTCCAGAAATCTCAGCAAATATTTTTTCACCCAAACTGGATGATACTTTCAGGTAATGATCAGTACACTAAGCTGACTTCGTTCCCCAAATTTCATTCTTCTATGTTGAAGCGTTCGTTTCCAGTAACAGTTTGAATTTTTAGGTTTCACTCTGTTTTTTCCTATATTGATAGATGTATTTGGAACTCTAAATCCAACACGGTTTGTGCTAGCTTCTTGAAACTTGACACAATAATGTAGTTTCATGTTCTATATGTTTTGTTTCTTCTTGATGTAGCCCTAAGCAGTGACTGGCGAGAAACACTTCCATATAAAGGGGTTGCCAAGCGTCCAAAAATTACGAATCTCCAGAAATCTCAGCAAATATTTTTTCACCCAAACTGGATGATACTTTCAGGTAATGATCAGTACACTAAGGCGACTTGGTTCCCGCAACTTCGTCCTTCTATGTTGAAGCGTTCATTTCCAGTAACAGTTTGAATTTTTAGGTTTCACTCTATTTTCTCCTATATTGATAGATGTATTTGGAACTCTAAATCCAACACGGTTTGTGCTAGCTTCTTGAAACTTGACACAATAAAGTTGTTTCACGTTCTGTCTCTACGTTTTGTTTCCTCTTGATGTAGCCCTTAGCAGTGACTGGGAGAAACACTTTCATGGAAACCGGTTGCCAAGCGTCCAAAAATTACGAATCTCCAGAAATCTCAGCAAATATTTTTTCACCCAAACTGGATGATACTTTCAGGTAATGATCAGTACACTAAGCTGACTTGGTTCCCCAAATTTCATTCTTCTATGTTGAAGCGTTCGTTTCCAGTAACAGTTTGAATTTTTAGGTTTCACTCTGTTTTCTCCTATATTGATAGATGTATTTGGAACTCTAAATCCAACACGGTTTGTGCTAGCTTCTTGAAACTTGACACAATAATGTAGTTTCGTGTTCTATATGTTTTGTTTCCTCTTGATGTAGCCCTAAGCAGTGACTGGCGAGAAACACTTCCATATAAAGAGGTTGCCAAGCGTCCAAAAATTACGAATCTCCAGAAATCTCAGCAAATATTTTTTCACCCAAACTGGATGATACTTTCAGGTAATGATCAGTACACTAAGCCCACTTGGTTTACCAAATTTCGTTCTTCTATGTTGAAGCATTCATTTCCAGTAACAGTTTGAATTTTTCGGTTTCACTCTGTTTTCTCCTATATTGATAGATGTATTTGGAATTCTAAATCCAACACGGTTTGTGCTAGCTTCTTGAAACTTGACACAATAATGTAGTTTCATGTTCTATCTCTATGTTTTGTTTCCTCTTGATGTAGCCCTAAGCAGTGACTGGCGAGAAACACTTCCATATAAAGGGGTTGCCAAGCGTCCAAAAATTACGAATCTCCAGAAATCTCAGCAAATATTTTTTCACCCAAACTGGATGATACTTTCAGGTAATGATCAGTACACTAAGCTGACTTGGTTCCCCAAATTTCATTCTTCTATATTGAAGCGTTCTTTTCCAGTAACAGTTTGAATTTTTAGGTTTCACTCTGTTTTCTCCTATATTGATAGATGTATTTGGAACTCTAAATCCAACACGGTTTGTGCTAGCTTCTTGAAACTTGACAAAATAAAGTAGTTTCACGTTCTATCTCTATGTTTTGTTTCCTCTTGATGTAGCCCAAGCAGTGACTGGCGAGAAACACTTTCATGGAAAGGGGTTGCCAAGCATCCAAAAATTACGAATCTCCAGAAATCTCAGCAAATATTTTTTCACCCAAACTTGATGAAAGTTTCAGGTAATGATCAGTACACTAAGGCGACTTGGTTCCCGAAACTTCGTTCTTCTATGTTGAAGCGTTCATTTCCAGTAACAGTTTGAATTTTTAGGTTTCATTCTGTTTTCTCCTATATTGATAGATGTATTTGGAACTCTAAATCCAACACGGTTTGTGCTAGCTTCTTGAAACTTGACACAATAATGTAGTTTCACGTTCTATCTCTCTGTTTTGTTTCCTCTTGATGTAGCCCTAAGCACTGACTGGCGAGAAACACTTCCATATAAAGGGGTTGCCAAGCGTCCAAAAATTACGAATCTCCAGAAATCTCAGCAAATATTTTTTCACCCAAACTGGATGATACTTTCAGGTAATGATCAGTACACTAAGCTGACTTGGTTCACCAAATTTCGTTCTTCTATGTTGTAGCATTCGTTTCCAGGAACAGTTTGAATTTTTAGGTTTCACTCTGTTTTCTCCTATATTGATAGATGTATTTGGAACTCTAAATCCAACACGGTTTGTGCTAGCTTCTTGAAACTCGACACAATAATGTAGTTTCATGTTCTATATGTTTTGTTTCCTCTTGATGTAGCCCTAAGCAGTGACTGGCGAGAAACACTTCCATATAAAGGGGTTGCCAAGCGTCCAAAAATTACGAATCTCCAGAAATCTCAGCAAATATTTTTTCACCCAAACTGGATGATACTTTCAGGTAATGATCACTACACTAAGCTGACTTGGTTCACCAAATTTTGTTCTTCTATGTTGTGGCGTTCTTTTCCAGTAGCAGTTTGAATTTTTAGGTTTCACTCTGTTTTCTCCTATATTGATAGATGTATTTGGAACTCTAAATCCAACACGGTTTGTGCTAGCTTCTTGAAACTTGACACAATAAAGTTGTTTCACGTTCTGTCTCTACGTTTTGTTTCCTCTTGATGTAGCCCTTAGCAGTGACTGGCGAGAAACACTTCCATAAAAAGGGGTTGCCAAGCGTCCAAAAATTACGAATCTCCAGAAATCTCAGCAAATATTTTTTCACCCAAACTGGATGATACTTTCAGGTAATGATCAGTACACTAAGCTGACTTGGTTCACCAAATTTCGTTCTTCTATGTTGTAGGGTTCGTTTCCAGTAACAGTTTGAATTTTTAGGTTTCACTCTGTTTTCTCCTATATTGATAGATGTATTTGGAACTCTAAATACAACAGGGTTTGTGCTAGCTTCTTGAAACTTGACACAATAAAGTAGTTTCACGTTCTATCTCCATGTTTTGTTTCCTCTTCTTGGAGCCCTAAGCAGTGACTGGCGAGAAACACTTTCATGGAAAGGGGTTGTCAAGCTTCCAAAAATTACGAATCTCCAGAAATCTCAGCAAATATTTTTTCATCCAAACTGGATGATACTTTCAGGTAATGATCAGTACACTAAGGCGACTTGGTTCCCGCAACTTCGTCCTTCTATGTTGAAGCGTTCATTTCCAGTAACAGTTTGAATTTTTAGGTTTCACTCTATTTTCACCTATATTGATAGATGTATTTGGAACTCTACATCCAACACGGTTTGTGCTAGCTTCTTGAAACTTGACACAATAATGTAGTTTCACGTTCTATCTCTATGTTTTGTTTCCTCTTGATGTAGCCATAAGCAGTGACTGGTGAGAAACACTTCCATATAAAGGGGTTGCCAAGCGTCCAAAAATTACGAATCTCCAGAAATCTCAGCAAATATTTTTTCACCCAAACTGGATGATACTTTCAGGTAATGATCAGTACACTAAGCTGACTTGGTTTCCCAAATTTCATTCTTCTATGTTTAAGCGTTCGTTTCCAGGAACAGTTTGAATTTTTAGGTTTCACTCTGTTTTCTCCTATATTGATAGATGTATTTGGAACTCTAAATCCAACACGGTTTGTGCTAGCTTCTTGAAACTTGACACAATAATGTAGTTTCAAGTTCTATCTCTATGTTTTGTTTCCTCTTGATGTAGCCCTAAGCAGTGACTGGCGAGAAACACTTCCATATAAAGGGGTTGCCAAGCGTCCAAAAATTACGAATCTCCAGAAATCTCAGCAAATATTTTTTCACCCAAACTGTATGATACTTTCAGGTAATGATCAGTACACTAAGGCGACTTGGTTCCCGCAACTTCGTCCTTCTATGTTGAAGCGTTCATTTCCAGTAACAGTTTGAATTTTTAGGTTTCACTCTATTTTCTCCTATATTGATAGATGTATTTGGAACTCTAAATCCAACACGGTTTGTGCTAGCTTCTTGAAACTTGACACAATAAAGTTGTTTCACGTTCTGCCTCTACGTTTTGTTTCCTCTTGATGTAGCCCTTAGCAGTGACTGGCGAGAAACACTTCCATATATAGGGGTTGCCAAGCGTCCAAAAATTACGAATCCCCAGAAATCTCAGCAAATATTTTTTCACCCAAACTGGATGATACTTTCAGGTAATGATCAGTACACTAAGCTGACTTGGTTCCCCAAATTTCATTCTTCTATGTTGAAGCGTTCGTTTCCAGTAACAGTTTGAATTTTTAGGTTTCACTCTGTTTTCTCCTATATTGATAGATGTATTTGGAACTCTAAATCCAACACGGTTTGTGCTAGCTTCTTGAAACTTGACACAATAATGTAGTTTCATGTTCTATATGTTTTGTTTCCTCTTGATGTAGCCCTAAGCAGTGACTGGCGAGAAACACTTCCATATAAAGGGGTTGCCAAGCGTCCAAAAATTACGAATCTCCAGAAATCTCAGCAAATATTTTTTCACCCAAACTGGATGATACTTTCAGGTAATGATCAGTACACTAAGCTGACTTGGTTCCCCAAATTTCATTCTTCTATGTTGAAGCGTTCGTTTCCAGTAACAGTTTGAATTTTTAGGTTTCACTCTGTTTTCTCCTATATTGATAGATGTATTTGGAACTCTAAATCCAACACGGTTTGTGCTAGCTTCTTGAAACTTGACACAATAATGTAGTTTCAAGTTCTATCACTCTGTTTTGTTTCCTCTTGATGTAGCCCTAAGCAGTGACTGGCGAGAAACACTTTCATGGAAAGGGGTTGCCAAGCTTCCAAAAATTACGAATCTCCAGAAATCTCAGGAAATATTTTTTCACCCAAACTTGATGATAGTTTCAGGTAATGATCAGTACACTAAGGCGACTTGGTTCCCGAAACTTCGTTCTTCTATGTTGAAGCGTTCATTTCCAGTAACAGTTTGAATTTTTAGGTTTCATTCTGTTTTCTCCTATATTGATAGATGTATTTGGAACTCTAAATCCAACACGGTTTGTGCTAGCTTCTTGAAACTTGACACAATAAAGTAGTTTCACGTTCTGTCTCTATGTTTTGTTTCCTCTTGATGTAGCCCTTAGCAGTGACTGGCGAGAAACACTTTCATGGAAACGGGTTGCCAAGCGTCCAAAAATTACAAATCTCCAGAAATCTCAGCAAATATTTTTTCACCCAAACTGGATGATACTTTCAGGTAATGATCAGTACACTAAGCTGACTTGGTTCCCCAAATTTCATTCTTCTATGTTGAAGCGTTCGTTTCCAGTAACAGTTTGAATTTTTAGGTTTCACTCTGTTTTCTCCTATATTGATAGATGTATTTGGAACTCTAAATCCAACACGGTTTGTGCTAGCTTCTTGAAACTTGACACAATAATGTAGTTTCAAGTTCTATCTCTATGTTTTGTTTCCTCTTGATGTAGCCCTAAGCAGTGACTGGCGAGAAACACTTCCATATAAAGGGGTTGCCAAGCGTCCAAAAATTACGAATCTCCAGAAATCTCAGCAAATATTTTTTCACCCAAACTGGATGATACTTTCAGGTAATGATCAGTACACTAAGCTGACTTGGTTCCCCAAATTTCGTTCTTCTATGTTGAAGCGTTCCTTTCCAGTAACAGTTTGAATTTTTAGGTTTCACTCTGTTTTCTCCTATATTGATAGATGTATTTGGAACTCTAAATCCAACACGGTTTGTGCTAGCTTCTTGAAACTTGACACAATAAAGTAGTTTCATGTTCTATCTCTATGTTTTGTTTCCTCTTGATGTAGCCCTAAGCAGTGACTGGCGAGAAACACTTCCATGGAAAGGGGTTGCCAAGCATCCAAAAATTACGAATCTCCAGAAATCTCAGCAAATATTTTTTCACCCAAAATGGATGATACTTTCAGGTAATGATCAGTACACTAAGGCGACTTGGTTCCTGCAACTTCATCCTTCTATGTTGAAGCGTTCATTTCCAGTAACAGTTTGAATTTTTAGGTTTCACTCTATTTTCTCCTATATTGATAGATGTATTTGGAACTCTAAATCCAACACGGTTTGTGCTAGCTTCTTGAAACTTGACACAATAAAGTTGTTTCACGTTCTGTCTCTATGTTTTGTTTCCTCTTGATGTAGCCCTTAGCAGTGACTGGCGAGAAACACTTCCATATAAAGGGGTTGCCAAGCGTCCAAAAATTACGAATCTCCAGAAATCTCAGCAAATATTTTTTCGCCCAAACTGGATGATACTTTCAGGTAATGATCAGTACACTAAGCTGACTTGGTTCACCAAATTTCGTTCTTCTATGTTGAAGCGTTCGTTTCCAGTAACAGTTTGAATTTTTCGGTTTCACTCTGTTTTCTCCTATATTGATAGATGTATTTGGAACTCTAAATACAACAGGGTTTGTGCTCGCTTCTTGAAACTTGACACAATAAAGTAGTTTCACGTTCTATCTCCATGTTTTGTTTCCTCTTGATGGAGCCCTAAGCAGTGACTGGCGAGAAACACTTTCATGGAAAGGGGTTGCCAAGCTTCCAAAAATTACGAATCTCCAGAAATCTCAGCAAATATTTTTTCATCCAAACTGGATGATACTTTCAGGTAATGATCAGTACACTAAGGCGACTTGGTTCCCGCAACTTCGTCCTTCTATGTTGAAGCGTTCATTTCCAGTAACAGTTTGAATTTTTAGGTTTCACTCTATTTTCACCTATATTGATAGATGTATTTGGAACTCTACATCCAACACGGTTTGTGCTAGCTTCTTGAAACTTGACACAATAATGTAGTTTCACGTTCTATCTCTATGTTTTGTTTCCTCTTGATGTAGCCCTAAGCAGTGACTGGCGAGAAACACTTCCATATAAAGGGGTTGCCAAGCGTCCAAAAATTACGAATCTCCAGAAATCTCAGCAAATATTTTTTCACCCAAACTGGATGATACTTTCAGGTAATGATCAGTACACTAAGCCGACTTGGTTCCCCAAATTTCATTCTTCTATGTTGAAGCGTTTGTTTCCAGTAACAGTTTGAATTTTTAGGTTTCACTCTGTTTTCTCCTATATTGATAGATGTATTTGGAACTCTAAATCCAACACGGTTTGTGCTAGCTTCTTGAAACTTGACACAATAATGTAGTATCATGTTCTATATGTTTTGTTTCCTCTTGATGTAGCCCTAAGCAGTGACTGGCGAGAAACACTTCCATATAAAGGGGTTGCCAAGCGTCCAAAAATTACGAATCTCCAGAAATCTCAGCAAATATTTTTTCACCCAAACTGGATGATACTTTCAGGTAATGATCAGTACACTAAGCTGACTTGGTTCACCAAATTTCGTTCTTCTATGTTGAAGCGTTCGTTTCCAGTAGCAGTTTGAATTTTTAGGTTTCACTCTGTTTTCTCCTATATTGATAGATGTATTTGGAACTCTAAATACAGCACGGTTTGTGCTAGCTTCTTGAAACTTGACACAATAATGTAGTTTCAACTTCTATCTCTATGTTTTGTTTCCTCTTGATGTAGCCCTAAGCAGTGACTGGCGAGAAACACTTCCATATAAAGGGGTTGCCAAGCGTCCAAAAATTACGAATCTCCAGAAATCTCAGCAAATATTTTTTCACCCAAACTGGATGATACTTTCAGGTAATGATCAGTACACTAAGCTGACTTGGTTCCCCAAATTTCGTTCTTCTATGTTGAAGCGTTCGTTTCCAGTAACAGTTTGAATTTTTAGGTTTCACTCTGTTTTCTCCTATATTGATAGATGTATTTGGAACTCTAAATCCAACACGGTTTGTGCTAGCATCTTGAAACTAGACACAATAAAGTAGTTTCACGTTCTATCTCTATGTTTTGTTTCCTCTTGATGTAGGCCTTAGCAGTGACTGGGAGAAACACTTTCATGGAAACGGGTTGACAAGCGTCCAAAAATTACGAATCTCCAGAAATCTCAGCAAATATTTTTTCATCCAAACTGGATGATACTTTCACGTAATGATCAGCACACTAAGCTGACTTGGTTCCCCAAATTTCATTCTTCTATGTTGAAGCGTTCGTTTCCAGTAACAGTTTGAATTTTTAGGTTTCACTCTGTTTTCTCCTATATTGATAGATGTATTTGGAACTCTAAATCCAACACGGTTTGTGCTAGCTTCTTGAAACTTGACACAATAATGTAGTTTCACATTCTATCTCTATGTTTTGTTTCCTCTTGATGTAGCCCTAAGCAGTGACTGGCGAGAAACACTTCCATATAAAGGGGTTGCCAAGCGTCCAAAAATTACGAATCTCCAGAAATCTCAGCAAATATTTTTTCACCCAAACTGGATGACACTTTCAGGTAATGATCAGTACACTAAGCTGACTTGGTTCCCCAAATTTCATTCTTCTATGTTGAAGCGTTCGTTTCCAGTAGCAGTTTGAATTTTTAGGTTTCACTCTGTTTTCTCCTATATTGATAGATGTATTTGGAACTCTAAATACAACACGGTTTGTCCTAGCTTCTTGAAACTTGACACAATAATGTAGTTTCACGTTCTATCTCTCCGTTTTGTTTCCTCTTGATGTAGCCCTAAGCACTGACTGGTGAGAAACACTTCCATATAAAGGGGTTGCCAAGCGTCCAAAAATTACGAATCTCCAGAAATCTCAGCAAATATTTTTTCACCCAAACTGGATGATACTTTCAGGTAATGATCAGTACACTAAGCTGACTTGGTTCACCAAATTTCGTTCTTCTATGTTGTAGCGTTCGTTTCCAGGAACAGTTTGAATTTTTAGGTTTCACTCTGTTTTCTCCTATAGTGATAGATGTATTTGGAACTCTAAATCCAACACGGTTTGTGCTAGCTTCTTGAAACTTGACACAATAAGGTAGTTTCAAGTTCTATCTCTCTGTTTTGTTTCCTCTTGATGTAGCCCTAAGCAGTGACTGGCGAGAAACACTTTCATGGAAAGGGGTTGCCAAGCTTCCAAAAATTACGAATCTCAAGAAATCTCAGCAAATATTTTTTCACCCAAACTGGATGATACTTTCAGGTAATGATCAGTACACTAAGCTGACTTGGTTCCCCAAATTTCATTCTTCTATGTTGAAGCGTTCGTTTCCAGTAACAGTTTGAATTTTTAGGTTTCACTCTGTTTTCTCCTATATTGATAGATGTATTTGGAACTCTAAATCCAACACGGTTTGTGCTAGCTTCTTGAAACTTGACACAATAAAGTAGTTTCACGTTCTATCTCTATGTGTTGTTTCCTCTTGATGTAGCCCTAAGCAGTGACTGGCGAGAAACACTTTCATGGAAAGGGGTTGCCAAGCATCCAAAAATTACGAATCTCCAGAAATCTCAGCAAATATTTTTTCACCCAAACTTGATGATAGTTTCAGGTAATGATCAGTACACTAAGGCGACTTGGTTCCCGAAACTTCGTTCTTCTATGTTGAAGCGTTCATTTCCAGTAACAGTTTGAATTTTTAGGTTTCATTCTGTTTTCTCCTATATTGATAGATGTATTTGGAACTCTAAATCCAACACGGTTTGTGCTAGCTTCTTGAAACTTGCACAATAAAGTAGTTTCACGTTCTGTCTCTATGTTTTGTTTCCTCTTGATGTAGCCCTTAGCAGTGACTGGGAGAAACACTTTCATGGAAACGGGTTGCCAAGCGTCCAAAAATTACGAATCTCCAGAAATCTCAGCAAATATTTTTTTCACCCAAACTGGATGATACTTTCAGGTAATGATCAGTACACTAAGCTGACTTGGTTCCCCAAATTTCATTCTTCTATGTTGAAGCGTTCGTTTCCAGTAACAGTTTGAATTTTTCGGTTTCACTCTGTTTTCTCCTATATTGATAGATGTATTTGGAACTCTAAATCCAACACGGTTTGTGCTAGCTTCTTGAAACTTGACACAATAATGTAGTTTCATGTTCTATATGTTTTGTTTCCTCTTGATGTAGCCCTTAGCAGTGACTGGCGAGAAACACTTCCATATAAAGGGGTTGCCAAGCGTCCAAAAATTACGAATCTCCAGAAATCTCAGCAAATATTTTTTCACCCAAACTGGATGATACTTTCAGGTAATGATCAGTACACTAAGCTGACTTGGTTCACCAAATTTCGTTCTTCTATGTTGTAGCGTTCGTTTCCAGTAGCAGTTTGAATTTTTAGGTTTCACTCTGTTTTCTCCTATATTGATAGATGTATTTGGAACTCTAAATACAACACGGTTTGTGCTAGCTTCTTGAAACTTGACACAATAATGTAGTTTCAAGTTCTATCTCTATGTTTTGTTTCCTCTTGATGTAGCCCTAAGCAGTGACTGGCGAGAAACACTTCCATATAAAGGGGTTGCCAAGCGTCCAAAAATTACGAATCTCCAGAAATCTCAGCAAATATTTTTTCACCCAAACTGGATGATACTTTCAGGTAATGATCAGTACACTAAGGCGACTGGTTCCCGCAACTTCGTCCTTCTATGTTGAAGCGTTCATTTCCAGTAACAGTTTGAATTTTTAGGTTTCACTCTATTTTCTCCTATATTGATAGATGTATTTGGAACTCTAAATCCAACACGGTTTGTGCTAGCTTCTTGAAACTTGACACAATAAAGTTGTTTCACGTTCTGTCTCTACGTTTTGTTTCCTCTTGATGTAGCCCTTAGCAGTGACTGGCGAGAAACACTTCCATATAAAGGGGTTGCCAAGCGTCCAAAAATTACGAATCTCCAGAAATCTCAGCAAATATTTTTTTCACCCAAACTGGATGATACTTTCAGGTAATGATCAGTACACTAAGCCCACTTGGTTCACCAAATTTCGTTCTTCTATGTTGAAGCGTTCGTTTCCAGTAACAGTTTGAATTTTTCGGTTTCACTCTGTTTTCTCCTATATTGATAGATGTATTTGGAACTCTAAATCCAACACGGTTTGTGCTAGCTTCTTGAAACTTGACACAATAATGTAGTATCACGTTCTATCTCTATGTTTTGTTTCCTATTGATGTAGCCCTAAGCAGTGACTGGCGAGAAACACTTCCATATAAAGGGGTTGCCAAGCGTCCAAAAATTACGAATCTCCAGAAATCTCAGCAAATATTTTTTCACCCAAACTGGATGATACTTTCAGGTAATGATCAGTACACTAAGCTGACTTGGTTCACCAAATTTCGTTCTTCTATGTTGTAGCGTTCGTTTCCAGGAACAGTTTGAATTTTTAGGTTTCACTCTGTTTTCCCCTATATTGATATATGTATTTGGAACTCTAAATACAACACGGTTTGTGCTAGCTTCTTGAAACTTGACACAATAAAGTAGTTTCACGTTCTATCTCCATGTTTTGTTTCCTCTTGATGGAGCCCTAAGCAGTGACTGGCGAGAAACACTTTCATGGAAAGGGGTTGCCAAGCTTCCAAAAATTACAAATCTCCAGAAATCTCAGCAAATATTTTTTCATCCAAACTGGATGATACTTTCAGGTAATGATCAGTACACTAAGGCGACTTGGTTCCCGCAACTTCGTCCTTCTATGTTGAAGCGTTCATTTCCAGTAACAGTTTGAATTTTTAGGTTTCACTCTATTTTCACCTATATTGATAGATGTATTTGGAACTCTACATCCAACACGGTTTGTGCTAGCTTCTTGAAACTTGACACAATAATGTAGTTTCACGTTCTATCTCTATGTTTTGTTTCCTCTTGATGTAGCCCTAAGCAGTGACTGGCGAGAAACACTTCCATATAAAGGGGTTGCCAAGCGTCCAAAAATTACGAATCTCCAGAAATCTCAGCAAATATTTTTTCACCCAAACTGGATGATACTTTCAGGTAATGATCAGTACACTAAGCTGACTTGGTTCCCCAAATTTCATTCTTCTATGTTGAAGCGTTCGTTTCCAGTAACAGTTTGAATTTTTAGGTTTTACTCTGTTTTCTCCTATATTGATAGATGTATTTGGAACTCTAAATCCAACACGGTTTGTGCTAGCTTCTTGAAACTTGACACAATAATGTAGTATCATGTTCTATATGTTTTGTTTCCTCTTGATGTAGCCCTAAGCAGTGACTGGCGAGAAACACTTCCATATAAAGGGGTTGCCAAGCGTCCAAAAATTACGAATCTCCAGAAATCTCAGCAAATATTTTTTCACCCAAACTGGATGATACTTTCAGGTAATGATCAGTACACTAAGCTGACTTGGTTCACAAAATTTCGTTCTTCTATGTTGTAGCGTTCGTTTCCAGTAGCAGTTTGAATTTTTAGGTTTCACTCTGTTTTCTCCTATATTGATAGATGTATTTGGAACTCTAAATACAACACGGTTTGTGCTAGCTTCTTGAAACTTGACACAATAATGTAGTTTCAAGTTCTATCTCTATGTTTTGTTTCCTCTTGATGTAGCCCTAAGCAGTGACTGGCGAGAAACACTTCCATATAAAGGGGTTGCCAAGCGTCCAAAAATTACGAATCTCCAGAAATCTCAGCAAATATTTTTTCACCCAAACTGGATGATACTTTCAGGTAATGATCAGTACACTAAGCTGACTTGGTTCCCCAAATTTCATTCTTCTATGTTGAAGCGTTCGTTTCCAGTAACAGTTTGAATTTTTAGGTTTCACTCTGTTTTCTCCTATATTGATAGATGTATTTGGAACTCTAAATCCAACACGGTTTGTGCTAGCTTCTTGAAACTTGACACAATAAAGTAGTTTCACGTTCTATCTCTATGTGTTGTTTCCTCTTGATGTAGCCCTAAGCAGTGACTGGCGAGAAACACTTTCATGGAAAGGGGTTGCCAAGCATCCAAAAATTACGAATCTCCAGAAATCTCAGCAAATATTTTTTCACCCAAACTTGATGATAGTTTCAGGTAATGATCAGTACACTAAGGCGACTTGGTTCCCGAAACTTCGTTCTTCTATGTTGAAGCGTTCATTTCCAGTAACAGTTTGAATTTTTAGGTTTCATTCTGTTTTCTCCTATATTGATAGATGTATTTGGAACTCTAAATCCAACACGGTTTGTGCTAGCTTCTTGAAACTTGACACAATAAAGTAGTTTCACGTTCTGTCTCTATGTTTTGTTTCCTCTTGATGTAGCCCTTAGCAGTGACTGGGAGAAACACTTTCATGGAAACGGGTTGCCAAGCGTCCAAAAATTACGAATCTCCAGAAATCTCAGCAAATATTTTTTTCACCCAAACTGGATGATACTTTCAGGTAATGATCAGTACACTAAGCTGACTTGGTTCCCCAAATTTCATTCTTCTATGTTGAAGCGTTCGTTTCCAGTAACAGTTTGAATTTTTCGGTTTCACTCTGTTTTCTCCTATATTGATAGATGTATTTGGAACTCTAAATCCAACACGGTTTGTGCTAGCTTCTTGAAACTTGACACAATAATGTAGTTTCAGGTTCTATATGTTTTGTTTCCTCTTGATGTAGCCCTTAGCAGTGACTGGCGAGAAACACTTCCATATAAAGGGGTTGCCAAGCGTCCAAAAATTACGAATCTCCAGAAATCTCAGCAAATATTTTTTCACCCAAACTGGATGATACTTTCAGGTAATGATCAGTACACTAAGCTGACTTGGTTCACCAAATTTCGTTCTTCTATGTTGTAGCGTTCGTTTCCAGTAGCAGTTTGAATTTTTAGGTTTCACTCTGTTTTCTCCTATATTGATAGATGTATTTGGAACTCTAAATACAACACGGTTTGTGCTAGCTTCTTGAAACTTGACACAATAATGTAGTTTCAAGTTCTATCTCTATGTTTTGTTTCCTCTTGATGTAGCCCTAAGCAGTGACTGGCGAGAAACACTTCCATATAAAGGGGTTGCCAAGCGTCCAAAAATTACGAATCTCCAGAAATCTCAGCAAATATTTTTTCACCCAAACTGGATGATACTTTCAGGTAATGATCAGTACACTAAGGCGACTTGGTTCCCGCAACTTCGTCCTTCTATGTTGAAGCGTTCATTTCCAGTAACAGTTTGAATTTTTAGGTTTCACTCTATTTTCTCCTATATTGATAGATGTATTTGGAACTCTAAATCCAACACGGTTTGTGCTAGCTTCTTGAAACTTGACACAATAAAGTTGTTTCACGTTCTGTCTCTACGTTTTGTTTCCTCTTGATGTAGCCCTTAGCAGTGACTGGCGAGAAACACTTCCATATAAAGGGGTTGCCAAGCGTCCAAAAATTACGAATCTCCAGAAATCTCAGCAAATATTTTTTCACCCAAACTGGATGATACTTTCAGGTAATGATCAGTACACTAAGCCCACTTGGTTCACCAAATTTCGTTCTTCTATGTTGAAGCGTTCGTTTCCAGTAACAGTTTGAATTTTTCGGTTTCACTCTGTTTTCTCCTATATTGATAGATGTATTTGGAACTCTAAATCCAACACGGTTTGTGCTAGCTTCTTGAAACTTGACACAATAATGTAGTTTCACGTTCTATCTCTATGTTTTGTTTCCTATTGATGTAGCCCTAAGCAGTGACTGGCGAGAAACACTTCCATATAAAGGGGTTGCCAAGCGTCCAAAAATTACGAATCTCCAGAAATCTCAGCAAATATTTTTTCACCCAAACTGGATGATACTTTCAGGTAATGATCAGTACACTAAGCTGACTTGGTTCACCAAATTTCGTTCTTCTATGTTGTAGCGTTCGTTTCCAGGAACAGTTTGAATTTTTAGGTTTCACTCTGTTTTCCCCTATATTGATATATGTATTTGGAACTCTAAATACAACACGGTTTGTGCTAGCTTCTTGAAACTTGACACAATAAAGTAGTTTCACGTTCTATCTCCATGTTTTGTTTCCTCTTGATGGAGCCCTAAGCAGTGACTGGCGAGAAACACTTTCATGGAAAGGGGTTGCCAAGCTTCCAAAAATTACGAATCTCCAGAAATCTCAGCAAATATTTTTTCATCCAAACTGGATGATACTTTCAGGTAATGATCAGTACACTAAGGCGACTTGGTTCCCGCAACTTCGTCCTTCTATGTTGAAGCGTTCATTTCCAGTAACAGTTTGAATTTTTAGGTTTCACTCTATTTTCACCTATATTGATAGATGTATTTGGAACTCTACATCCAACACGGTTTGTGCTAGCTTCTTGAAACTTGACACAATAATGTAGTTTCACGTTCTATCTCTATGTTTTGTTTCCTCTTGATGTAGCCCTAAGCAGTGACTGGCGAGAAACACTTCCATATAAAGGGGTTGCCAAGCGTCCAAAAATTACGAATCTCCAGAAATCTCAGCAAATATTTTTTCACCCAAACTGGATGATACTTTCAGGTAATGATCAGTACACTAAGCTGACTTGGTTCCCCAAATTTCATTCTTCTATTTTGAAGCGTTCGTTTCCAGTAACAGTTTGAATTTTTAGGTTTTACTCTGTTTTCTCGTATATTGATAGATGTATTTGGAACTCTAAATCCAACACGGTTTGTGCTAGCTTCTTGAAACTTGACACAATAATGTAGTATCATGTTCTATATGTTTTGTTTCCTCTTGATGTAGCCCTAAGCAGTGACTGGCGAGAAACACTTCCATATAAAGGGGTTGCCAAGCGTCCAAAAATTACGAATCTCCAGAAATCTCAGCAAATATTTTTTCACCCAAACTGGATGATACTTTCAGGTAATGATCAGTACACTAAGCTGACTTGGTTCACAAAATTTCGTTCTTCTATGTTGTAGCGTTCGTTTCCAGTAGCAGTTTGAATTTTTAGGTTTCACTCTGTTTTCTCCTATATTGATAGATGTATTTGGAACTCTAAATACAACACGGTTTGTGCTAGCTTCTTGAAACTTGACACAATAATGTAGTTTCAAGTTCTATCTCTATGTTTTGTTTCCTCTTGATGTAGCCCTAAGCAGTGACTGGCGAGAAACACTTCCATATAAAGGGGTTGCCAAGCGTCCAAAAATTACGAATCTCCAGAAATCTCAGCAAATATTTTTTCACCCAAACTGGATGATACTTTCAGGTAATGATCAGTACACTAAGCTGACTTGGTTCCCCAAATTTCATTCTTCTATGTTGAAGCGTTCGTTTCCAGTAACAGTTTGAATTTTTAGGTTTCACTCTGTTTTCTCCTATATTGATAGATGTATTTGGAACTCTAAATCCAACACGGTTTGTGCTAGCTTCTTGAAACTAGACACAATAAAGTAGTTTCACGTTCTATCTCTACGTTTTGTTTCCTCTTGATGTAGCCCTTAGCAGTGACTGGCGAGAAACACTTCCATATAAAGGAGTTGCCAAGCGTCCAAAAATGACGAATCTCCAGAAATCTCAGCAAATATTTTTTGACCCAAACTGGATGATACTTTCAGGTAATGATCAGTACACTAAGCTGACTTGGTTCCCCAAATTTCATTCTTCTATGTTGAAGCGTTCGTTTCCAGTAACAGTTTGAATTTTTAGGTTTCACTCTGTTTTCTCCTATATTGATAGATGTATTTGGAACTCTAAATCCAACACGGTTTGTGCTAGCTTCTTGAAACTTGACACAATAATGTAGTTTCATGTTCTATATGTTTTGTTTCCTCTTGATGTAGCCCTTAGCAGTGACTGGCGAGAAACACTTCCATATAAAGGGGTTGCCAAGCGTCCAAAAATTACGAATCTCCAGAAATCTCAGCAAATATTTTTTCACCCAAACTGGATGATACTTTCAGGTAATGATCAGTACACTAAGCCCACTTGGTTCACCAAATTTCGTTCTTCTATGTTGAAGCGTTCGTTTCCAGTAACAGTTTGAATTTTTCGGTTTCACTCTGTTTTCTCCTATATTGATAGATGTATTTGGAACTCTAAATCCAACACGGTTTGTGCTAGCTTCTTGAAACTTGACACAATAATGTAGTTTCACGTTCTATCTCTATGTTTTGTTTCCTATTGATGTAGCCCTAAGCAGTGACTGGCGAGAAACACTTCCATATAAAGGGGTTGCCAAGCGTCCAAAAATTACGAATCTCCAGAAATCTCAGCAAATATTTTTTCACCCAAACTGGATGATACTTTCAGGTAATGATCAGTACACTAAGCTGACTTGGTTCACCAAATTTCGTTCTTCTATGTTGTAGCGTTCGTTTCCAGGAACAGTTTGAATTTTTAGGTTTCACTCTGTTTTCCCCTATATTGATATATGTATTTGGAACTCTAAATACAACACGGTTTGTGCTAGCTTCTTGAAACTTGACACAATAAAGTAGTTTCACGTTCTATCTCCATGTTTTGTTTCCTCTTGATGGAGCCCTAAGCAGTGACTGGCGAGAAACACTTTCATGGAAAGGGGTTGCCAAGCTTCCAAAAATTACGAATCTCCAGAAATCTCAGCAAATATTTTTTCATCCAAACTGGATGATACTTTCAGGTAATGATCAGTACACTAAGGCGACTTGGTTCCCGCAACTTCGTCCTTCTATGTTGAAGCGTTCATTTCCAGTAACAGTTTGAATTTTTAGGTTTCACTCTATTTTCACCTATATTGATAGATGTATTTGGAACTCTACATCCAACACGGTTTGTGCTAGCTTCTTGAAACTTGACACAATAATGTAGTTTCACGTTCTATCTCTATGTTTTGTTTCCTCTTGATGTAGCCCTAAGCAGTGACTGGCGAGAAACACTTCCATATAAAGGGGTTGCCAAGCGTCCAAAAATTACGAATCTCCAGAAATCTCAGCAAATATTTTTTCACCCAAACTGGATGATACTTTCAGGTAATGATCAGTACACTAAGCTGACTTGGTTCCCCAAATTTCATTCTTCTATTTTGAAGCGTTCGTTTCCAGTAACAGTTTGAATTTTTAGGTTTTACTCTGTTTTCTCGTATATTGATAGATGTATTTGGAACTCTAAATCCAACACGGTTTGTGCTAGCTTCTTGAAACTTGACACAATAATGTAGTATCATGTTCTATATGTTTTGTTTCCTCTTGATGTAGCCCTAAGCAGTGACTGGCGAGAAACACTTCCATATAAAGGGGTTGCCAAGCGTCCAAAAATTACGAATCTCCAGAAATCTCAGCAAATATTTTTTCACCCAAACTGGATGATACTTTCAGGTAATGATCAGTACACTAAGCTGACTTGGTTCACAAAATTTCGTTCTTCTATGTTGTAGCGTTCGTTTCCAGTAGCAGTTTGAATTTTTAGGTTTCACTCTGTTTTCTCCTATATTGATAGATGTATTTGGAACTCTAAATACAACACGGTTTGTGCTAGCTTCTTGAAACTTGACACAATAATGTAGTTTCAAGTTCTATCTCTATGTTTTGTTTCCTCTTGATGTAGCCCTAAGCAGTGACTGGCGAGAAACACTTCCATATAAAGGGGTTGCCAAGCGTCCAAAAATTACGAATCTCCAGAAATCTCAGCAAATATTTTTTCACCCAAACTGGATGATACTTTCAGGTAATGATCAGTACACTAAGCTGACTTGGTTCCCCAAATTTCATTCTTCTATGTTGAAGCGTTCGTTTCCAGTAACAGTTTGAATTTTTAGGTTTCACTCTGTTTTCTCCTATATTGATAGATGTATTTGGAACTCTAAATCCAACACGGTTTGTGCTAGCTTCTTGAAACTAGACACAATAAAGTAGTTTCACGTTCTATCTCTACGTTTTGTTTCCTCTTGATGTAGCCCTTAGCAGTGACTGGCGAGAAACACTTCCATATAAAGGAGTTGCCAAGCGTCCAAAAATGACGAATCTCCAGAAATCTCAGCAAATATTTTTTGACCCAAACTGGATGATACTTTCAGGTAATGATCAGTACACTAAGCTGACTTGGTTCCCCAAATTTCATTCTTCTATGTTGAAGCGTTCGTTTCCAGTAACAGTTTGAATTTTTCGGTTTCACTCTGTTTTCTCCTATATTGATAGATGTATTTGGAACTCTAAATCCAACACGGTTTGTGCTAGCTTCTTGAAACTTGACACAATAATGTAGTTTCATGTTCTATATGTTTTGTTTCCTCTTGATGTAGCCCTTAGCAGTGACTGGCGAGAAACACTTCCATATAAAGGGGTTGCCAAGCGTCCAAAAATTACGAATCTCCAGAAATCTCAGCAAATATTTTTTCACCCAAACTGGATGATACTTTCAGGTAATGATCAGTACACTAAGCTGACTTGGTTCACCAAATTTCGTTCTTCTATGTTGTAGCGTTCGTTTCCAGGAACAGTTTGAATTTTTAGGTTTCACTCTGTTTTCTCCTATAGTGATAGATGTATTTGGAACTCTAAATCCAACACGGTTTGTGCTAGCTTCTTGAAACTTGACACAATAATGTAGTTTCAAGTTCTATCTCTATGTTTTGTTTCCTCTTGATGTAGCCCTAAGCAGTGACTGGCGAGAAACACTTCCATATAAAGGGGTTGCCAAGCGTCCAAAAATTACGAATCTCCAGAAATCTCAGCAAATATTTTTTCACCCAAACTTGATGATAGTTTCAGGTAATGATCAGTACACTAAGGCGACTTGGTTCCCGAAACTTCGTTCTTCTATGTTGAAGCGTTCATTTCCAGTAACAGTTTGAATTTTTAGGTTTCACTCTGTTTTCTCCTATATTGATAGATGTATTTGGAACTCTAAATCCAACACGGTTTGTGCTAGCTTCTTGAAACTTGACACAATAATGTAGTTTCACGTTCTATCTCTCTGTTTTGTTTCCTCTTGATGTAGCCCTAAGCACTGACTGGCGAGAAACACTTCCATATAAAGGGGTTGCCAAGCGTTCAAAAATTACGAATCTCCAGAAATCTCAGCAAATATTTTTTCACCCAAACTGGATGATACTTTCAGGTAATGATCAGTACACTAAGCTGACTTGGTTCACCAAATTTCGTTCTTCTATGTTGTAGCGTTCGTTTCCAGTAGCAGTTTGAATTTTTAGGTTTCACTCTGTTTTCTCCTATACTGATAGATGTATTTGGAACTCTAAATACAACACGGTTTGTGCTAGCTTCTTGAAACTTGACACAATAATGTAGTTTCAAGTTCTATCTCTATGTTTTGTTTCCTCTTGATGTAGCCCTAAGCAGTGACTGGCGAGAAACACTTCCATATAAAGGGGTTGCCAAGCGTCCAAAAATTACGAATCTCCAGAAATCTCAGCAAATATTTTTTCACCCAAACTGGATGATACTTTCAGGTAATGATCAGTACACTAAGGCGACTTGGTTCCCGCAACTTCGTCCTTCTATGTTGAAGCGTTCATTTCCAGTAACAGTTTGAATTTTTAGGTTTCACTCTATTTTCTCTTATATTGATAGATGTATTTGGAACTCTACATCCAACACGGTTTGTGCTAGCTTCTTGAAACTTGACACAATAATGTAGTTTCATGTTCTATCTCTATGTTTTGTTTCCTCTTGATGTAGCCCTAAGCAGTGACTGGCGAGAAACACTTCCATATAAAGGGGTTGCCAAGCGTCCAAAAATTACGAATCTCCAGAAATCTCAGCAAATATTTTTTCACCCAAACTGGATGATACTTTCAGGTAATGATCAGTACACTAAGCCGACTTGGTTCCCCAAATTTCATTCTTCTATGTTGAAGCGTTCGTTTCCAGTAACAGTTTGAATTTTTAGGTTTCACTCTATTTTCACCTATATTGATAGATGTATTTGGAACTCTACATCCAACACGGTTTGTGCTAGCTTCTTGAAACTTGACACAATAATGTAGTTTCACGTTCTATCTCTATGTTTTGTTTCCTCTTGATGTAGCCCTAAGCAGTGACTGGCGAGAAACACTTCCATATAAAGGGGTTGCCAAGCGTCCAAAAATTACGAATCTCCAGAAATCTCAGCAAATATTTTTTCACCCAAACTGGATGATACTTTCAGGTAATGATCAGTACACTAAGCCGACTTGGTTCCCCAAATTTCATTCTTCTATGTTGAAGCGTTCGTTTCCAGTAACAGTTTGAATTTTTAGGTTTCACTCTGTTTTCTCCTATATTGATAGATGTATTTGGAACTCTAAATCCAACACGGTTTGTGCTAGCTTCTTGAAACTTGACACAATAATGTAGTATCATGTTCTATATGTTTTGTTTCCTCTTGATGTAGCCCTAAGCAGTGACTGGCGAGAAACACTTCCATATAAAGGGGTTGCCAAGCGTCCAAAAATTACGAATCTCCAGAAATCTCAGCAAATATTTTTTCACCCAAACTGGATGATACTTTCAGGTAATGATCAGTACACTAAGCCCACTTGGTTCACCAAATTTCGTTCTTCTATGTTGAAGCGTTCGTTTCCAGTAACAGTTTGAATTTTTCGGTTTCACTCTGTTTTCTCCTATATTGATAGATGTATTTGGAACTCTAAATACAACACGGTTTGTGCTAGCTTCTTGAAACTTGACACAATAATGTAGTTTCAAGTTCTATCTCTATGTTTTGTTTCCTCTTGATGTAGCCCTAAGCAGTGACTGGCGAGAAACACTTCCATATAAAGGGGTTGCCAAGCGTCCAAAAATTACGAATCTCCAGAAATCTCAGCAAATATTTTTTCACCCAAACTGGATGATACTTTCAGGTAATGATCAGTACACTAAGCTGACTTGGTTCCCCAAATTTCATTCTTCTATGTTGAAGCGTTCGTTTCCAGTAACAGTTTGAATTTTTAGGTTTCACTCTGTTTTCTCCTATATTGATAGATGTATTTGGAACTCTAAATCCAACACGGTTTGTGCTAGCATCTTGAAACTAGACACAATAAAGTAGTTTCACGTTCTATCTCTATGTTTTGTTTCCTCTTGATGTAGGCCTTAGCAGTGACTGGGAGAAACACTTTCATGGAAACGGGTTGACAAGCGTCCAAAAATTACGAATCTCCAGAAATCTCAGCAAATATTTTTTCACCCAAACTGGATGATACTTTCAGGTAATGATCAGTACACTAAGCTGACTTGGTTCCCCAAATTTCATTCTTCTATGTTGAAGCGTTCGTTTCCAGTAACAGTTTGAATTTTTAGGTTTCACTCTGTTTTCTCCTATATTGATAGATGTATTTGGAACTCTAAATCCAACACGGTTTGTGCTAGCTTCTTGAAACTTGACACAATAATGTAGTTTCATGTTCTATATGTTTTGTTTCTTCTTGATGTAGCCCTAAGCAGTGACTGGCGAGAAACACTTCCATATAAAGGGGTTGCCAAGCGTCCAAAAATTACGAATCTCCAGAAATCTCAGCAAATATTTTTTCACCCAAACTGGATGACACTTTCAGGTAATGATCAGTACACTAAGCTGACTTGGTTCCCCAAATTTCATTCTTCTATGTTGAAGCGTTCGTTTCCAGTAGCAGTTTGAATTTTTAGGTTTCACTCTGTTTTCTCCTATATTGATAGATGTATTTGGAACTCTAAATACAACACGGTTTGTCCTAGCTTCTTGAAACTTGACACAATAATGTAGTTTCACGTTCTATCTCTCCGTTTTGTTTCCTCTTGATGTAGCCCTAAGCACTGACTGGTGAGAAACACTTCCATATAAAGGGGTTGCCAAGCGTCCAAAAATTACGAATCTCCAGAAATCTCAGCAAATATTTTTTCACCCAAACTGGATGATACTTTCAGGTAATGATCAGTACACTAAGCTGACTTGGTTCACCAAATTTCGTTCTTCTATGTTGTAGCGTTCGTTTCCAGGAACAGTTTGAATTTTTAGGTTTCACTCTGTTTTCTCCTATAGTGATAGATGTATTTGGAACTCTAAATCCAACACGGTTTGTGCTAGCTTCTTGAAACTTGACACAATAATGTAGTTTCAAGTTCTATCTCTCTGTTTTGTTTCCTCTTGATGTAGCCCTAAGCAGTGACTGGCGAGAAACACTTTCATGGAAAGGGGTTGCCAAGCTTCCAAAAATTACGAATCTCAAGAAATCTCAGCAAATATTTTTTCACCCAAACTGGATGATACTTTCAGGTAATGATCAGTACACTAAGCTGACTTGGTTCCCCAAATTTCATTCTTCTATGTTGAAGCGTTCGTTTCCAGTAACAGTTTGAATTTTTAGGTTTCACTCTGTTTTCTCCTATATTGATAGATGTATTTGGAACTCTAAATCCAACACGGTTTGTGCTAGCTTCTTGAAACTTGACACAATAAAGTAGTTTCACGTTCTATCTCTATGTGTTGTTTCCTCTTGATGTAGCCCTAAGCAGTGACTGGCGAGAAACACTTTCATGGAAAGGGGTTGCCAAGCATCCAAAAATTACGAATCTCCAGAAATCTCAGCAAATATTTTTTCACCCAAACTGGATGATACTTTCAGGTAATGATCAGTACACTAAGGCGACTTGGTTCCCGAAACTTCGTTCTTCTATGTTGAAGCGTTCATTTCCAGTAACAGTTTGAATTTTTAGGTTTCATTCTGTTTTCTCCTATATTGATAGATGTATTTGGAACTCTAAATCCAACACGGTTTGTGCTAGCTTCTTGAAACTTGACACAATAAAGTAGTTTCACGTTCTGTCTCTATGTTTTGTTTCCTCTTGATGTAGCCCTTAGCAGTGACTGGGAGAAACACTTTCATGGAAACGGGTTGCCAAGCGTCCAAAAATTACGAATCTCCAGAAATCTCAGCAAATATTTTTTTCACCCAAACTGGATGATACTTTCAGGTAATGATCAGTACACTAAGCTGACTTGGTTCCCCAAATTTCATTCTTCTATGTTGAAGCGTTCGTTTCCAGTAACAGTTTGAATTTTTCGGTTTCACTCTGTTTTCTCCTATATTGATAGATGTATTTGGAACTCTAAATCCAACACGGTTTGTGCTAGCTTCTTGAAACTTGACACAATAATGTAGTTTCATGTTCTATATGTTTTGTTTCCTCTTGATGTAGCCCTTAGCAGTGACTGGCGAGAAACACTTCCATATAAAGGGGTTGCCAAGCGTCCAAAAATTACGAATCTCCAGAAATCTCAGCAAATATTTTTTCACCCAAACTGGATGATACTTTCAGGTAATGATCAGTACACTAAGCTGACTTGGTTCACCAAATTTCGTTCTTCTATGTTGTAGCGTTCGTTTCCAGTAGCAGTTTGAATTTTTAGGTTTCACTCTGTTTTCTCCTATATTGATAGATGTATTTGGAACTCTAAATACAACACGGTTTGTGCTAGCTTCTTGAAACTTGACACAATAATGTAGTTTCAAGTTCTATCTCTATGTTTTGTTTCCTCTTGATGTAGCCCTAAGCAGTGACTGGCGAGAAACACTTCCATATAAAGGGGTTGCCAAGCGTCCAAAAATTACGAATCTCCAGAAATCTCAGCAAATATTTTTTCACCCAAACTGGATGATACTTTCAGGTAATGATCAGTACACTAAGCTGACTTGGTTCACCAAATTTCGTTCTTCTATGTTGTAGCGTTCGTTTCCAGTAGCAGTTTGAATTTTTAGGTTTCACTCTGTTTTCTCCTATATTGATAGATGTATTTGGAACTCTAAATACAACACGGTTTGTGCTAGCTTCTTGAAACTTGACACAATAATGTAGTTTCAAGTTCTATCTCTATGTTTTGTTTCCTCTTGATGTAGCCCTAAGCAGTGACTGGCGAGAAACACTTCCATATAAAGGGGTTGCCAAGCGTCCAAAAATTACGAATCTCCAGAAATCTCAGCAAATATTTTTTCACCCAAACTGGATGATACTTTCAGGTAATGATCAGTACACTAAGGCGACTTGGTTCCCGCAACTTCGTCCTTCTATGTTGAAGCGTTCATTTCCAGTAACAGTTTGAATTTTTAGGTTTCACTCTATTTTCTCCTATATTGATAGATGTATTTGGAACTCTAAATCCAACACGGTTTGTGCTAGCTTCTTGAAACTTGACACAATAAAGTTGTTTCACGTTCTGTCTCTACGTTTTGTTTCCTCTTGATGTAGCCCTTAGCAGTGACTGGCGAGAAACACTTCCATATAAAGGGGTTGCCAAGCGTCCAAAAATTACGAATCTCCAGAAATCTCAGCAAATATTTTTTTCACCCAAACTGGATGATACTTTCAGGTAATGATCAGTACACTAAGCCCACTTGGTTCACCAAATTTCGTTCTTCTATGTTGAAGCGTTCGTTTCCAGTAACAGTTTGAATTTTTCGGTTTCACTCTGTTTTCTCCTATATTGATAGATGTATTTGGAACTCTAAATCCAACACGGTTTGTGCTAGCTTCTTGAAACTTGACACAATAATGTAGTTTCACGTTCTATCTCTATGTTTTGTTTCCTATTGATGTAGCCCTAAGCAGTGACTGGCGAGAAACACTTCCATATAAAGGGGTTGCCAAGCGTCCAAAAATTACGAATCTCCAGAAATCTCAGCAAATATTTTTTCACCCAAACTGGATGATACTTTCAGGTAATGATCAGTACACTAAGCTGACTTGGTTCACAAAATTTCGTTCTTCTATGTTGTAGCGTTCGTTTCCAGGAACAGTTTGAATTTTTAGGTTTCACTCTGTTTTCCCCTATATTGATATATGTATTTGGAACTCTAAATACAACACGGTTTGTGCTAGCTTCTTGAAACTTGACACAATAAAGTAGTTTCACGTTCTATCTCCATGTTTTGTTTCCTCTTGATGGAGCCCTAAGCAGTGACTGGCGAGAAACACTTTCATGGAAAGGGGTTGCCAAGCTTCCAAAAATTACAAATCTCCAGAAATCTCAGCAAATATTTTTTCATCCAAACTGGATGATACTTTCAGGTAATGATCAGTACACTAAGGCGACTTGGTTCCCGCAACTTCGTCCTTCTATGTTGAAGCGTTCATTTCCAGTAACAGTTTGAATTTTTAGGTTTCACTCTATTTTCACCTATATTGATAGATGTATTTGGAACTCTACATCCAACACGGTTTGTGCTAGCTTCTTGAAACTTGACACAATAATGTAGTTTCACGTTCTATCTCTATGTTTTGTTTCCTCTTGATGTAGCCCTAAGCAGTGACTGGCGAGAAACACTTCCATATAAAGGGGTTGCCAAGCGTCCAAAAATTACGAATCTCCAGAAATCTCAGCAAATATTTTTTCACCCAAACTGGATGATACTTTCAGGTAATGATCAGTACACTAAGCTGACTTGGTTCCCCAAATTTCATTCTTCTATGTTGAAGCGTTCGTTTCCAGTAACAGTTTGAATTTTTAGGTTTTACTCTGTTTTCTCCTATATTGATAGATGTATTTGGAACTCTAAATCCAACACGGTTTGTGCTAGCTTCTTGAAACTTGACACAATAATGTAGTATCATGTTCTATATGTTTTGTTTCCTCTTGATGTAGCCCTAAGCAGTGACTGGCGAGAAACACTTCCATATAAAGGGGTTGCCAAGCGTCCAAAAATTACGAATCTCCAGAAATCTCAGCAAATATTTTTTCACCCAAACTGGATGATACTTTCAGGTAATGATCAGTACACTAAGCTGACTTGGTTCACAAAATTTCGTTCTTCTATGTTGTAGCGTTCGTTTCCAGTAGCAGTTTGAATTTTTAGGTTTCACTCTGTTTTCTCCTATATTGATAGATGTATTTGGAACTCTAAATCCAACACGGTTTGTGCTAGCTTCTTGAAACTTGACACAATAAAGTAGTTTCACGTTCTATCTCTATGTGTTGTTTCCTCTTGATGTAGCCCTAAGCAGTGACTGGCGAGAAACACTTTCATGGAAAGGGGTTGCCAAGCATCCAAAAATTACGAATCTCCAGAAATCTCAGCAAATATTTTTTCACCCAAACTTGATGATAGTTTCAGGTAATGATCAGTACACTAAGGCGACTTGGTTCCCGAAACTTCGTTCTTCTATGTTGAAGCGTTCATTTCCAGTAACAGTTTGAATTTTTAGGTTTCATTCTGTTTTCTCCTATATTGATAGATGTATTTGGAACTCTAAATCCAACACGGTTTGTGCTAGCTTCTTGAAACTTGACACAATAAAGTAGTTTCACGTTCTGTCTCTATGTTTTGTTTCCTCTTGATGTAGCCCTTAGCAGTGACTGGGAGAAACACTTTCATGGAAACGGGTTGCCAAGCGTCCAAAAATTACGAATCTCCAGAAATCTCAGCAAATATTTTTTTCACCCAAACTGGATGATACTTTCAGGTAATGATCAGTACACTAAGCTGACTTGGTTCCCCAAATTTCATTCTTCTATGTTGAAGCGTTCGTTTCCAGTAACAGTTTGAATTTTTCGGTTTCACTCTGTTTTCTCCTATATTGATAGATGTATTTGGAACTCTAAATCCAACACGGTTTGTGCTAGCTTCTTGAAACTTGACACAATAATGTAGTTTCAGGTTCTATATGTTTTGTTTCCTCTTGATGTAGCCCTTAGCAGTGACTGGCGAGAAACACTTCCATATAAAGGGGTTGCCAAGCGTCCAAAAATTACGAATCTCCAGAAATCTCAGCAAATATTTTTTCACCCAAACTGGATGATACTTTCAGGTAATGATCAGTACACTAAGGCGACTTGGTTCCCGCAACTTCGTCCTTCTATGTTGAAGCGTTCATTTCCAGTATCAGTTTGAATTTTTAGGTTTCACTCTGTTTTCTCCTATATTGATAGATGTATTTGGAACTCTAAATCCAACACGGTTTGTGCTAGCTTCTTGAAACTTGACACAATAAAGTTGTTTCACGTTCTGTCTCTACGTTTTGTTTCCTCTTGATGTAGCCCTTAGCAGTGACTGGCGAGAAACACTTCCATATAAAGGGGTTGCCAAGCGTCCAAAAATTACGAATCTCCAGAAATCTCAGCAAATATTTTTTCACCCAAACTGGATGATACTTTCAGGTAATGATCAGTACACTAAGCCCACTTGGTTCACCAAATTTCGTTCTTCTATGTTGAAGCGTTCGTTTCCAGTAACAGTTTGAATTTTTCGGTTTCACTCTGTTTTCTCCTATATTGATAGATGTATTTGGAACTCTAAATCCAACACGGTTTGTGCTAGCTTCTTGAAACTTGACACAATAATGTAGTTTCACGTTCTATCTCTATGTTTTGTTTCCTATTGATGTAGCCCTAAGCAGTGACTGGCGAGAAACACTTCCATATAAAGGGGTTGCCAAGCGTCCAAAAATTACGAATCTCCAGAAATCTCAGCAAATATTTTTTCACCCAAACTGGATGATACTTTCAGGTAATGATCAGTACACTAAGCTGACTTGGTTCACCAAATTTCGTTCTTCTATGTTGTAGCGTTCGTTTCCAGGAACAGTTTGAATTTTTAGGTTTCACTCTGTTTTCCCCTATATTGATATATGTATTTGGAACTCTAAATACAACACGGTTTGTGCTAGCTTCTTGAAACTTGACACAATAAAGTAGTTTCACGTTCTATCTCCATGTTTTGTTTCCTCTTGATGGAGCCCTAAGCAGTGACTGGCGAGAAACACTTTCATGGAAAGGGGTTGCCAAGCTTCCAAAAATTACGAATCTCCAGAAATCTCAGCAAATATTTTTTCATCCAAACTGGATGATACTTTCAGGTAATGATCAGTACACTAAGGCGACTTGGTTCCCGCAACTTCGTCCTTCTATGTTGAAGCGTTCATTTCCAGTAACAGTTTGAATTTTTAGGTTTCACTCTATTTTCACCTATATTGATAGATGTATTTGGAACTCTACATCCAACACGGTTTGTGCTAGCTTCTTGAAACTTGACACAATAATGTAGTTTCACGTTCTATCTCTATGTTTTGTTTCCTCTTGATGTAGCCCTAAGCAGTGACTGGCGAGAAACACTTCCATATAAAGGGGTTGCCAAGCGTCCAAAAATTACGAATCTCCAGAAATCTCAGCAAATATTTTTTCACCCAAACTGGATGATACTTTCAGGTAATGATCAGTACACTAAGCTGACTTGGTTCCCCAAATTTCATTCTTCTATTTTGAAGCGTTCGTTTCCAGTAACAGTTTGAATTTTTAGGTTTTACTCTGTTTTCTCCTATATTGATAGATGTATTTGGAACTCTAAATCCAACACGGTTTGTGCTAGCTTCTTGAAACTTGACACAATAATGTAGTATCATGTTCTATATGTTTTGTTTCCTCTTGATGTAGCCCTAAGCAGTGACTGGCGAGAAACACTTCCATATAAAGGGGTTGCCAAGCGTCCAAAAATTACGAATCTCCAGAAATCTCAGCAAATATTTTTTCACCCAAACTGGATGATACTTTCAGGTAATGATCAGTACACTAAGCTGACTTGGTTCACAAAATTTCGTTCTTCTATGTTGTAGCGTTCGTTTCCAGTAGCAGTTTGAATTTTTAGGTTTCACTCTGTTTTCTCCTATATTGATAGATGTATTTGGAACTCTAAATACAACACGGTTTGTGCTAGCTTCTTGAAACTTGACACAATAATGTAGTTTCAAGTTCTATCTCTATGTTTTGTTTCCTCTTGATGTAGCCCTAAGCAGTGACTGGCGAGAAACACTTCCATATAAAGGGGTTGCCAAGCGTCCAAAAATTACGAATCTCCAGAAATCTCAGCAAATATTTTTTCACCCAAACTGGATGATACTTTCAGGTAATGATCAGTACACTAAGCTGACTTGGTTCCCCAAATTTCATTCTTCTATGTTGAAGCGTTCGTTTCCAGTAACAGTTTGAATTTTTAGGTTTCACTCTGTTTTCTCCTATATTGATAGATGTATTTGGAACTCTAAATCCAACACGGTTTGTGCTAGCTTCTTGAAACTAGACACAATAAAGTAGTTTCACGTTCTATCTCTATGTTTTGTTTCCTCTTGATGTAGCCCTTAGCAGTGACTGGCGAGAAACACTTCCATATAAAGGAGTTGCCAAGCGTCCAAAAATGACGAATCTCCAGAAATCTCAGCAAATATTTTTTGACCCAAACTGGATGATACTTTCAGGTAATGATCAGTACACTAAGCTGACTTGGTTCCCCAAATTTCATTCTTCTATGTTGAAGCGTTCGTTTCCAGTAACAGTTTGAATTTTTAGGTTTCACTCTGTTTTCTCCTATATTGATAGATGTATTTGGAACTCTAAATCCAACACGGTTTGTGCTAGCTTCTTGAAACTTGACACAATAATGTAGTTTCATGTTCTATAAGTTTTGTTTCTTCTTGATGTAGCCCTAAGCAGTGACTGGCGAGAAACACTTCCATATAAAGGGGTTGCCAAGCGTCCAAAAATTACGAATCTCCAGAAATCTCAGCAAATATTTTTTCACCCAAACTGGATGACACTTTCAGGTAATGATCAGTACACTAAGCTGACTTGGTTCCCCAAATTTCATTCTTCTATGTTGAAGCGTTCGTTTCCAGTAGCAGTTTGAATTTTTAGGTTTCACTCTGTTTTCTCCTATATTGATAGATGTATTTGGAACTCTAAATACAACACGGTTTGTCCTAGCTTCTTGAAACTTGACACAATAATGTAGTTTCACGTTCTATCTCTCCGTTTTGTTTCCTCTTGATGTAGCCCTAAGCAGTGACTGGCGAGAAACACTTCCATATAAAGGGGTTGCCAAGCGTCCAAAAATTACGAATCTCCAGAAATCTCAGCAAATATTTTTTCACCCAAACTGGATGATACTTTCAGGTAATGATCAGTACACTAAGGCGACTTGGTTCCCGCAACTTCGTCCTTCTATGTTGAAGCGTTCATTTCCAGTAACAGTTTGAATTTTTAGGTTTCACTCTATTTTCTCCTATATTGATAGATGTATTTGGAACTCTAAATCCAACACAGTTTGTGCTAGCTTCTTGAAACTTGACACAATAAAGTTGTTTCACTTTCTGTCTCTACGTTTTGTTTCCTCTTGATGTAGCCCTTAGCAGTGACTGGCGAGAAACACTTCCATATAAAGGGGTTGCCAAGCGTCCAAAAATTACGTATCTCCAGAAATCTCAGCAAATATTTTTTCACCCAAACTGGATGATACTTTCAGGTAATGATCAGTACACTAAGCCCACTTGGTTCACCAAATTTCGTTCTTCTATGTTGAAGCGTTCGTTTCCAGTAACAGTTTGAATTTTTCGGTTTCACTCTGTTTTCTCCTATATTGATAGATGTATTTGGAACTCTAAATACAACACGGTTTGTGCTAGCTTCTTGAAACTTGACACAATAAAGTAGTTTCACGTTCTATCTCCATGTTTTGTTTCCTCTTGATGTAGCCCTAAGCAGTGACTGGCGAGAAACACTTTCATGGAAACGGGTTGCCAAGCTTCCAAAAATTACGAATCTCCAGAAATCTCAGCAAATATTTTTTCACCGAAACTGGATGATACTTTCAGGTAATGATCAGTACACTAAGCTGACTTGGTTCCCCAAATTTCATTCTTCTATGTTGAAGCATTCGTTTCCAGTAACAGTTTGAATTTTTAGGTTTCACTCTGTTTTCTCCTATATTGATAGATGTATTTGGAACTCTAAATCCAACACGGTTTGTGCTAGCTTCTTGAAACTTGACACCATAAAGTAGTTTCACGTTCTATCTCTATGTTTTTTTTCCTCTTGATGTAGCCCAAGCAGTGACTGGCGAGAAACACTTTCATGGAAAGGGGTTGCCAAGCATCCAAAAATTACGAATCTCCAGAAATCTCAGCAAATATTTTTTCACCCAAACTTGATGATAGTTTCAGGTAATGATCAGTACACTAAGGCGACTTGGTTCCCGAAACTTCGTTCTTCTATGTTAAAGCGTTCATTTCCAGTAACAGTTTGAATTTTTAGGTTTCACTCTGTTTTCTCCTATATTGATAGATGTATTTGGAACTCTAAATACAACACGGTTTGTGCTAGCTTCTTGAAACTTGACACAATAATGTAGTTTCACGTTCTATCTCTCTGTTTTGTTTCCTCTTGATGTAGCCCTAAGCACTGACTGGCGAGAAACACTTCCATATAAAGGGGTTGCCAAGCGTCCAAAAATTACGAATCTCCAGAAATCTCAGCAAATATTTTTTCACCCAAACTGGATGATACTTTCAGGTAATGATCAGTACACTAAGCTGACTTGGTTTACCAAATTTTGTTCTTCTATGTTGTAGCGTTCGTTTCCAGTAGCAGTTTGAATTTTTAGGTTTCACTCTGTTTTCTCCTATATTGATAGATGTATTTGGAACTCTAAATACAACACGGTTTGTGCTAGCTTCTTGAACTTGACACAATAATGTAGTTTCAAGTTCTATCTCTATGTTTTGTTTCCTCTTGATGTAGCCCTAAGCAGTGACTGGCGAGAAACACTTCCATATAAAGGGGTTGCCAAGCGTCCAAAAATTACGAATCTCCAGAAATCTCAGCAAATATTTTTTCACCCAAACTGGATGATACTTTCAGGTAATGATCAGTACACTAAGGCGACTTGGTTCCCGCAACTTCGTCCTTCTATGTTGAAGCGTTCATTTCCAGTAACAGTTTGAATTTTTAGGTTTCACTCTATTTTCACCTATATTGATAGATGTATTTGGAACTCTAAATCCAACACGGTTTGTGCTAGCTTCTTGAAACTTGACACAATAAAGTTGTTTCACATTCTGTCTCTACGTTTTGTTTCCTCTTGATGTAGCCCTTAGCAGTGACTGGCGAGAAACACTTCCATATAAAGGGGTTGCCAAGCGTCCAAAAATGACGAATCTCCAGAAATCTCAGCAAATATTTTTTCACCCAAACTGGATGATACTTTCAGGTAATGATCAGTACACTAAGCTGACTTGGTTCACCAAATTTCGTTCTTCTATGTTGTAGCGTTCGTTTCCAGGAACAGTTTGAATTTTTAGGTTTCACTCTGTTTTCTCCTATAGTGATAGATGTATTTGGAACTCTAAATCCAACACGGTTTGTGCTAGCTTCTTGAAACTTGACACAATAATGTAGTTTCAAGTTCTATCTCTATGTTTTGTTTCCTCTTGATGTAGCCCTAAGCAGTGACTGGCGAGAAACACTTCCATATAAAGGGGTTGCCAAGCGTCCAAAAATTACGAATCTCCAGAAATCTCAGCAAATATTTTTTCACCCAAACTTGATGATACTTTCAGGTAATGATCAGTACACTAAGCTGACTTGGTTCACCAAATTTCGTTCTTCTATGTTGTAGCGTTCGTTTCCAGGAACAGTTTGAATTTTTAGGTTTCACTCTGTTTTCCCCTATATTGATATATGTATTTGGAACTCTAAATACAACACGGTTTGTGCTAGCTTCTTGAAACTTGACACAATAAAGTAGTTTCACGTTCTATCTCCATGTTTTGTTTCCTCTTGATGGAGCCCTAAGCAGTGACTGGCGAGAAACACTTCCATATAAAGGGGTTGCCAAGCGTCCAAAAATTACGAATCTCCAGAAATCTCAGCAAATATTTTTTCACCCAAACTGGATGATACTTTCAGGTAATGATCAGTACACTAAGCTGACTTGGTTCCCCAAATTTCATTCTTCTATGTTGAAGCGTTCGTTTCCAGTAACAGTTTGAATTTTTAGGTTTCACTCTGTTTTCTCCTATATTGATAGATGTATTTGGAACTCTAAATCCAACACGGTTTGTGCTAGCTTCTTGAAACTTGACACAATAAAGTAGTTTCACGTTCTATCTCTATGTGTTGTTTCCTCTTGATGTAGCCCTAAGCAGTGACTGGCGAGAAACACTTTCATGGAAAGGGGTTGCCAAGCATCCAAAAATTACGAATCTCCAGAAATCTCAGCAAATATTTTTTCACCCAAACTTGATGATAGTTTCAGGTAATGATCAGTACACTAAGGCGACTTGGTTCCCGAAACTTCGTTCTTCTATGTTGAAGCGTTCATTTCCAGTAACAGTTTGAATTTTTAGGTTTCATTCTGTTTTCTCCTATATTGATAGATGTATTTGGAACTCTAAATCCAACACGGTTTGTGCTAGCTTCTTGAAACTTGACACAATAAAGTAGTTTCACGTTCTGTCTCTATGTTTTGTTTCCTCTTGATGTAGCCCTTAGCAGTGACTGGGAGAAACACTTTCATGGAAACGGGTTGCCAAGCGTCCAAAAATTACGAATCTCCAGAAATCTCAGCAAATATTTTTTCACCCAAACTGGATGATACTTTCAGGTAATGATCAGTACACTAAGCTGACTTGGTTCCCCAAATTTCATTCTTCTATGTTGAAGCGTTCGTTTCCAGTAACAGTTTGAATTTTTAGGTTTCACTCTGTTTTCTCCTATATTGATAGATGTATTTGGAACTCTAAATCCAACACGGTTTGTGCTAGCTTCTTGAAACTTGACACAATAATGTAGTTTCATGTTCTATATGTTTTGTTTCCTCTTGATGTAGCCCTAAGCAGTGACTGGCGAGAAACACTTCCATATAAAGGGGTTGCCAAGCGTCCAAAAATTACGAATCTCCAGAAATCTCAGCAAATATTTTTTCACCCAAACTGGATGATACTTTCAGGTAATGATCAGTACACTAAGCTCACTTGGTTCACCAAATTTCGTTCTTCTATGTTGTAGCGTTCGTTTCCAGTAGCAGTTTGAATTTTTAGGTTTCACTCTGTTTTCTCCTATATTGATAGATGTATTTGGAACTCTAAATACAACACGGTTTGTGCTAGCTTCTTGAAACTTGACACAATAATGTAGTTTCAAGTTCTATCTCTATGTTTTGTTGCCTCTTGATGTAGCCCTAAGCAGTGACTGGCGAGAAACACTTCCATATAAAGGGGTTGCCAAGCGTCCAAAAATTACGAATCTCCAGAAATCTCAGCAAATATTTTTTCACCCAAACTGGATGATACTTTCAGGTAATGATCAGTACACTAAGGCGACTTGGTTCCCGCAACTTCGTCCTTCTATGTTGAAGCGTTCATTTCCAGTAACAGTTTGAATTTTTAGGTTTCACTCTATTTTCTCCTATATTGATAGATGTATTTGGAACTCTAAATCCAACACAGTTTGTGCTAGCTTCTTGAAACTTGACACAATAAAGTTGTTTCACGTTCTGTCTCTACGTTTTGTTTCCTCTTGATGTAGCCCTTAGCAGTGACTGGCGAGAAACACTTCCATATAAAGGGGTTGACAAGCGTCCAAAAATTACGAATCTCCAGAAATCTCAGCAAATATTTTTTCACCCAAACTGGATGATACTTTCAGGTAATGATCAGTACACTAAGCCCACTTGGCTCACGAAATTTCGTTCTTCTATGTTGAAGCGTTCGTTTCCAGTAACAGTTTGAATTTTTCGGTTTCACTCTGTTTTCTCCTATATTGATAGATGTATTTGGAACTCTAAATCCAACACGGTTTGTGCTAGCTTCTTGAAACTTGACACAATAATGTAGTTTCACGTTCTATCTCTATGTTTTGTTTCCTATTGATGTAGCCCTAAGCAGTGACTGGCGAGAAACACTTCCATATAAAGGGGTTGCCAAGCGTCCAAAAATTACGAATCTCCAGAAATCTCAGCAAATATTTTTTCACCCAAACTGGATGATACTTTCAGGTAATGATCAGTACACTAAGCTGACTTGGTTCACCAAATTTCGTTCTTCTATGTTGTAGCGTTCGTTTCCAGGAACAGTTTGAATTTTTAGGTTTCACTCTGTTTTCTCCTATATTGATATATGTATTTGGAACTCTAAATACAACACGGTTTGTGCTAGCTTCTTGAAACTTGACACAATAAAGTAGTTTCACGTTCTATCTCCATGTTTTGTTTCCTCTTGATGTAGCCCTAAGCAGTGACTGGCGAGAAACACTTTCATGGAAAGGGGTTGCCAAGCTTCCAAAAATTACGAATCTCCAGAAATCTCAGCAAATATTTTTTCACCGAAACTGGATGATACTTTCAGGTAATGATCAGTACACTAAGCTGACTTGGTTCCCCAAATTTCATTCTTCTATGTTGAAGCGTTCGTTTCCAGTAACAGTTTGAATTTTTAGGTTTCACTCTGTTTTCTCCTATATTGATAGATGTATTTGGAACTCTAAATCCAACACGGTTTGTGCTAGCTTCTTGAAACTTGACACAATAAAGTAGTTTCACATTCTATCTCTATGTTTTGTTTCCTCTTGATGTAGCCCAAGCAGTGACTGGCGAGAAACACTTTCATGGAAAGGGGTTGCCAAGCATCCAAAAATTACGAATCTCCAGAAATCTCAGCAAATATTTTTTCACCCAAACTTGATGATAGTTTCAGGTAATGATCAGTACACTAAGGCGACTTGGTTCCCGAAACTTCGTTCTTCTATGTTGAAGCGTTCATTTCCAGTAACAGTTTGAATTTTTAGGTTTCACTCTGTTTTCTCCTATATTGATAGATGTATTTGGAACTCTAAATCCAACACGGTTTGTGCTAGCTTCTTGAAACTTGACACAATAATGTAGTTTCACGTTCTATCTCTCTGTTTTGTTTCCTCTTGATGTAGCCCTAAGCACTGACTGGCGAGAAACACTTCCATATAAAGGGGTTGCCAAGCGTCCAAAAATTACGAATCTCCAGAAATCTCAGCAAATATTTTTTCACCCAAACTGGATGATACTTTCAGGTAATGATCAGTACACTAAGCTGACTTGGTTCACCAAATTTCGTTCTTCTATGTTGTAGCGTTCGTTTCCAGTAGCAGTTTGAATTTTTAGGTTTCACTCTGTTTTCTCCTATATTGATAGATGTATTTGGAACTCTAAATACAACACGGTTTGTGCTAGCTTCTTGAAACTTGACACAATAATGTAGTTTCAAGTTCTATCTCTATGTTTTGTTTCCTCTTGATGTAGCCCTAAGCAGTGACTGGCGAGAAACACTTCCATATAAAGGGGTTGCCAAGCGTCCAAAAATTACGAATCTCCAGAAATCTCAGCAAATATTTTTTCACACAAACTGGATGATACTTTCAGGTAATGATCAGTACACTAAGGCGACTTGGTTCCCGCAACTTCGTCCTTCTATGTTGAAGCGTTCATTTCCAGTAACAGTTTGAATTTTTAGGTTTCACTCTGTTTTCTCTTATATTGATAGATGTATTTGGAACTCTAAATCCAACACGGTTTGTGCTAGATTCTTGAAACTTGACACAATAAAGTTGTTTCACATTCTGTCTCTACGTTTTGTTTCCTCTTGATGTAGCCCTTAGCAGTGACTGGCGAGAAACACTTCCATATAAAGGGGTTGCCAAGCGTCCAAAAATGACGAATCTCCAGAAATCTCAGCAAATATTTTTTCACCCAAACTGGATGATACTTTCAGGTAATGATCAGTACACTAAGCTGACTTGGTTCGCCAAATTTCGTTCTTCTATGTTGTAGCGTTCGTTTCCAGGAACAGTTTGAATTTTTAGGTTTCACTCTGTTTTCTCCTATAGTGATAGATGTATTTGGAACTCTAAATCCAACACGGTTTGTGCTAGCTTCTTGAAACTTGACACAATAATGTAGTTTCAAGTTCTATCTCTCTGTTTTGTTTCCTCTTGATGTAGCCCTAAGCAGTGACTGGCGAGAAACACTTTCATGGAAAGGGGTTGCCAAGCTTCCAAAAATTACGAATCTCCAGAAATCTCAGCAAATATTTTTTCACACAAACTGGATGATCCTTTCAGGTAATGATCAGTACACTAAGCCCACTTGGTTCACCAAATTTCATTCTTCTATGTTGAAGCGTTCGTTTCCAGTAACAGTTTGAATTTTTAGGTTTCACTCTGTTTTCTCCTATATTGATAGATGTATTTGGAACTCTAAATCCAACACGGTTTGTGCTAGCTTCTTGAAACTTGACACAATAAAGTAGTTTCACGTTCTATCTCTATGTGTTGTTTCCTCTTGATGTAGCCCTAAGCAGTGACTGGCGAGAAACACTTTCATGGAAAGGGGTTGCCAAGCATCCAAAAATTACGAATCTCCAGAAATCTCAGCAAATATTTTTTCACCCAAACTTGATGATAGTTTCAGGTAATGATCAGTACACTAAGGCGACTTGGTTCCCGAAACTTCGTTCTTCTATGTTGAAGCGTTCATTTCCAGTAACAGTTTGAATTTTTAGGTTTCATTCTGTTTTCTCCTATATTGATAGATGTATTTGGAACTCTAAATCCAACACGGTTTGTGCTAGCTTCTTGAAACTTGACACAATAAAGTAGTTTCATGTTCTGTCTCTATGTTTTGTTTCCTCTTGATGTAGCCCTTATCAGTGACTGGGAGAAACACTTTCATGGAAACGGGTTGCCAAGCGTCCAAAAATTACGAATCTCCAGAAATCTCAGCAAATATTTTTTCACCCAAACTGGATGATACTTTCAGGTAATGATCAGTACACTAAGCTGACTTGGTTCCCCAAATTTCATTCTTCTATGTTGAAGCGTTCGTTTCCAGTAACAGTTTGAATTTTTAGGTTTCACTCTGTTTTCTCCTATATTGATAGATGTATTTGGAACTCTAAATCCAACACGGTTTGTGCTAGCTTCTTGAAACTTGACACAATAATGTAGTTTCATGTTCTATATGTTTTGTTTCCTCTTGATTTAGCCCTAAGCAGTGACTGGCGAGAAACACTTCCATATAAAGGGGTTGCCAAGCGTCCAAAAATTACGAATCTCCAGAAATCTCAGCAAATATTTTTTCACCCAAACTGGATGATACTTTCAGGTAATGATCAGTACACTAAGCTGACTTGGTTCACCAAATTTCGTTCTTCTATGTTGTAGCGTTCGTTTCCAGTAGCAGTTTGAATTTTTAGGTTTCACTCTGTTTTCTCCTATATTGATAGATGTATTTGGAACTCTAAATACAACACGGTTTGTGCTAGCTTCTTGAAACTTGACACAATAATGTAGTTTCAAGTTCTATCTCTATGTTTTGTTTCCTCTTGATGTAGCCCTAAGCAGTGACTGGCGAGAAACACTTCCATATAAAGGGGTTGCCAAGCGTCCAAAAATTACGAATCTCCAGAAATCTCAGCAAATATTTTTTCACCCAAACTGGATGATACTTTCAGGTAATGATCAGTACACTAACGCGACTTGGTTCCCGCAACTTCGTCCTTCTATGTTGAAGCGTTCACTTCCAGTAACAGTTTGAATTTTTAGGTTTCACTCTATTTTCTCCTATATTGATAGATGTATTTGGAACTCTAAATCCAACACAGTTTGTGCTAGCTTCTTGAAACTGGACACAATAAAGTTGTTTCACGTTCTGTCTCTACGTTTTGTTTCCTCTTGATGTAGCCCTAAGCAGTGACTGGCGAGAAACACTTCCATATAAAGGGGTTGCCAAGCGTCCAAAAATTACGAATCTCCAGAAATCTCAGCAAATATTTTTTCACCCAAACTGGATGATACTTTCAGGTAATGATCAGTACACTAAGCTGACTTGGTTCACCAAATTTCGTTCTTCTATGTTGTAGCGTTCGTTTCCAGGAACAGTTTGAATTTTTAGGTTTCACTCTGTTTTCTCCTATATTGATAGATGTATTTGGAACTCTAAATACAACACGGTTTGTGCTAGCTTCTTGAAACTTGACACAATAAAGTAGTTTCACGTTCTATCTCCATGTTTCGTTTCCTCTTGATGTAGCCCTAAGCAGTGACTGGCGAGAAACACTTTCATGGAAAGGGGTTGCCAAGCTTCCAAAAATTACGAATCTCCAGAAATCTCAGCAAATATTTTTTCACCGAAACTGGATGATACTTTCAGGTAATGATCAGTACACTAAGCTGACTTGGTTCCCCAAATTTCATTCTTCTATGTTGAAGCGTTCGTTTCCAGTAACAGTTTGAATTTTTAGGTTTCACTCTGTTTTCTCCTATATTGATAGATGTATTTGGAACTCTAAATCCAACACGGTTTGTGCTAGCTTCTTGAAACTTGACACAATAAAGTAGTTTCACGTTCTATCTGTATGTTTTGTTTCCTCTTGATGTAGCCCAAGCAGTGACTGGCGAGAAACACTTCCATATAAAGGGGTTGCCAAGCGTCCAAAAATTACGAATCTCCAGACATCTCAGCAAATATTTTTTCACCCAAACTGGATGATACTTTCAGGTAATGATCAGTACACTAAGCTGACTTGGTTCACCAAATTTCGTTCTTCTATGTTGTAGCGTTCGTTTCCAGTAGCAGTTTGAATTTTTAGGTTTCACTCTGTTTTCTCCTATATTGATAGATGTATTTGGAACTCTAAATCCAACACGGTTTGTGCTAGCTTCTTGAAACTTGACACAATAATGTAGTTTCATGTTCTATATGTTTTGTTTCCTCTTGATGTAGCCCTTAGCAGTGACTGGCGAGAAACACTTCCATATAAAGGGGTTGCCAAGCGTCCAAAAATGACGAATCTCCAGAAATCTCAGCAAATATTTTTTCACCCAAACTGGATGATACTTTCAGGTAATGATCAGTACACTAAGCCCACTTGGTTAACCAAATTTCGTTCTTATGTTGAAGCGTTCGTTTCCAGTAACAGTTTGAATTTTTAGGTTTCACTCTGTTTTCTCCTATATTGATAGATGTATTTGGAACTCTAAATCCAACACGGTTTGTGCTAGCTTCTTGAAACTTGACACAATAATGTAGTTTCACGTTCTATCTCTATGTTTTGTTTCCTCTTGATGTAGCCCTAAGCAGTGACTGGCGAGAAACACTTCCATATAAAGGGGTTGCCAAGCGTCCAAAAATTACGAATCTCCAGAAATCTCAGCAAAAATTTTTTCACCCAAACTGGATGATACTTTCAGGTAATGATCAGTACACTAAGCCCACTTGGTTCACCAAATTTCGTTCTTCTATGTTGAAGCGTTCGTTTCCAGTAACAGTTTGAATTTTTCAGTTTCCCTCTGTTTTCTCCTATATTGATAGATGTATTTGGAACTCTAAATACAACACGGTTTGTGCTAGCTTCTTGAAACTTGACACAATAATGTAGTTTCACGTTCTATCTCTCTGTTTTGTTTCCTCTTGATGTAGCCCTAAGCACTGACTGGTGAGAAACACTTCCATATAAAGGGGTTGCCAAGCGTCCAAAAATTACGAATCTCCAGAAATCTCAGCAAATATTTTTTCACCCAAACTGGATGATACTTTCAGGTAATGATCAGTACACTAAGCTGACTTGGTTAACCAAATTTCGTTCTTCTATGTTGTAGCGTTCGTTTCCTGGAACAGTTTGAATTTTTAGGTTTCACTCTGTTTTCTCCTATATTGATAGATGTATTTGGAACTCTAAATACAACACGGTTTGTGCTAGCTTCTTGAAACTTGACACAATAAAGTAGTTTCACGTTCTATCTCCATGTTTTGTTTCCTCTTGATGTAGCCCTAAGCAGTGACTGGCGAGAAACACTTTCATGGAAAGGGGTTGCCAAGCTTCCAAAAATTACGAATCTCCAGAAATCTCAGCAAATATTTTTTCACCCAAACTGGATGATACTTTCAGGTAATGATCAGTACACTAAGGCGACTTGGTTCCCGCAACTTCGTCCTTCTATGTTGAAGCGTTCATTTCCAGTAACAGTTTGAATTTTTAGGTTTCACTCTATTTTCTCTTATATTGATAGATGTATTTGGAACTCTAAATCCAACATGGTTTGTGCTAGCTTCTTGAAACTTGACACAATAAAGTTGTTTCACATTCTGTCTCTACGTTTTGTTTCCTCTTGATGTAGCCCTTAGCAGTGACTGGCGAGAAACACTTCCATATAAAGGGGTTGCCAAGCGTCCAAAAATGACGAATCTCCAGAAATCTCAGCAAATATTTTTTCACCCAAACTGGATGATACTTTCAGGTAATGATCAGTACACTAAGCCCACTTGGTTCACCAAATTTCGTTCTTATGTTGAAGCGTTCGTTTCCAGTAACAGTTTGAATTTTTAGGTTTCACTCTGTTTTCTCCTATATTGATAGATGTATTTGGAACTCTAAATCCAACACGGTTTGTGCTAGCTTCTTGAAACTTGACACAATAATGTAGTTTCACGTTCTATCTCTATGTTTTGTTTCCTCTTGATGTAGCCCTAAGCAGTGACTGGCGAGAAACACTTCCATATAAAGGGGTTGCCAAGCGTCCAAAAATTACGAATCTCCAGAAATCTCAGCAAAAATTTTTTCACCCAAACTGGATGATACTTTCAGGTAATGATCAGTACACTAAGCCCACTTGGTTCACCAAATTTCGTTCTTCTATGTTGAAGCGTTCGTTTCCAGTAACAGTTTGAATTTTTCAGTTTCACTCTGTTTTCTCCTATATTGATAGATGTATTTGGAACTCTAAATACAACACGGTTTGTGCTAGCTTCTTGAAACTTGACACAATAATGTAGTTTCACGTTCTATCTCTCTGTTTTGTTTCCTCTTGATGTAGCCCTAAGCACTGACTGGTGAGAAACACTTCCATATAAAGGGGTTGCCAAGCGTCCAAAAATTATGAATCTCCAGAAATCTCAGCAAATATTTTTTCCCCCAAACTGGATGATACTTTCAGGTAATGATCAGTACACTAAGCCCACTTGGTTCACCAAATTTCGTTCTTCTATGTTGTAGCGTTCGTTTCCAGTAACAGTTTGAATTTTTCGGTTTCACTCTGTTTTCTCCTATATTGATAGATGTATTTGGAACTCTAAATCCAACACGGTTTGTGCTAGCTTCTTGAAATTTGACACAATAATGTAGTTTCATGTTCTATCTCTATGTTTTGTTTCCTATTGATGTAGCCCTAAGCAGTGACTGGCGAGAAAACTTCCATATAAAGGGGTTACCAAGCGTCCAAAAATTACGAATCTCCAGAAATCTCAGCAAATATTTTTTCACCCAAACTGGATGATACTTTCAGGTAATGATCAGTACACTAAGCTGACTTGGTTCACCAAATTTCGTTCTTCTATGTTGTAGCGTTCGTTTCCAGTAACAGTTTGAATTTTTAGGTTTCACTCTGTTTTCTCCTATATTGATAGATGTATTTGGAACTCTAAATACAACACGGTTTGTGCTAGCTTCTTGAAACTTGACACAATAAAGTAGTTTCACGTTCTATCTCCATGTTTTGTTTCCTTTTGATGTAGCCCTAAGCAGTGAGTGGCGAGAAACACTTTCATGGAAAGGGGTTGCCAAGCTTCCAAAAATTACGAATCTCCAGAAATCTCAGCAAATATTTTTTCATCCAAACTGGATGATACTTTCAGGTAATGATCAGTACACTAAGGCGACTTGGTTCCCGCAACTTCGTCCTTCTATGTTGAAGCGTTCATTTCCAGTAACAGTTTGAATTTTTAGGTTTCACTCTATTTTCGCCTATATTGATAGATGTATTTGGAACTCTAAATCCAACACGGTTTGTTCTAGCTTCTTGAAACTTGACACAATAATGTAGTTTCACGTTCTATCTCTATGTTTTGTTTCCTCTTGATGTAGCCCTAAGCAGTGACTGGCGAGAAACACTTCCATATAAAGGGATTGCCAAGCGTCCAAATATTACGAATCTCCAGAAATCTCAGCAAATATATTTTCACCCAAACTGGATGATACTTTCAGGTAATGATCAGTACACTAAGCTGACTTGGTTCCCCAAATTTCATTCTTCTATGTTGAAGCGTTCGTTTCCAGTAACAGTTTGAATTTTTAGGTTTCATTCTGTTTTCTCCTATATTGATAGATGTATTTGGAACTCTAAATCCAACACGGTTTGTGCTAGCTTCTTGAAACTTGACACAATAATGTAGTTTCACGTTCTATCTCTATGTTTTGTTTCCTCTTGATGTAGCCCTAAGCAGTGACTGGCGAGAAACACTTCCATATAAAGGGGTTGCCAAGCGTCCAAAAATTACGAATCTCCAGAAATCTCAGCAAATATTTTTTCACCCAAACTGGATGATACTTTCAGGTAATGATCAGTACACTAAGCCCACTTGGTTCACCAAATTTCGTTCTTCTATGTTGAAGCGTTCGTTTCCAGTAACAGTTTGAATTTTTCGGTTTCATTCTGTTTTCTCCTATATTGATAGATGTATTTGGAACTCTAAATCCAACACGGTTTGTGCTAGCTTCTTGAAACTTGACACAATAATGTAGTTTCACGTTCTATCTCTATGTTTTGTTTCCTCTTAATGTAGCCCTAAGCAGTGACTGGCGAGAAACACTTCCATATAAAGGGGTTGCCAAGCGTCCAAAAATGACGAATCTCCAGAAATCTCAGCAAATATTTTTTCACCCAAACTGGATGATACTTTCAGGTAATGATCAGTACACTAAGCTGACTTGGTTCCCCAAATTTCATTCTTCTATGTTGAAGCGTTCGTTTCCAGTAACAGTTTGAATTTTTAGGTTTCACTCTGTTTTCTCCTATATTGATAGATGTATTTGGAACTCTAAATCCAACACGGTTTGTGATAGCTTCTTGAAACTTGACACAATAATGTAGTTTCATGTTCTATCTCTATGTTTTGTTTCCTCTTGATGTAGCCCTAAGCAGTGACTGGCGAGAAACACTTCCATATAAAGGGGTTGCCAAGCGTCCAAAAATTACGAATCTCCAGAAATCTCAGCAAATATTTTTTCACCCAAACTGGATGATACTTTCAGGTAATGATCAGTACACTAAGCTGACTTGGTTCACCAAATTTCGTTCTTCTATGTTGTAGCGTTCGTTTCCAGTAACAGTTTGAATTTTTAGGTTTCACTCTGTTTTCTCCTATATTGATAGATGTATTTGGAACTCTAAATCCAACACGGTTTGTGCTAGCTTCTTGAAACTTGACACAATAATGTAGTTTCAAGTTCTATCTCTATGTTTTGTTTCCTCTTGATGTAGCCCTAAGCAGTGACTGGCGAGAAACACTTCCATATAAAGGGGTTGCCAAGCGTCCAAAAATTACGAATCTCCAGAAATCTCAGCAAATATTTTTTCACCCAAACTGGATGATACTTTCAGGTAATGATCAGTACACTAAGGCGACTTGGTTCCCGCAACTTCGTCCTTCTATGTTGAAGCGTTCATTTCCAGTAACAGTTTGAATTTTTAGGTTTCACTCTATTTTCTCCTATATTGATAGATGTATTTGGAACTCTAAATCCAACACGGTTTGTGCTAGCTTCTTGAAACTTGACACAATAAAGTTGTTTCACGTTCTGTCTCTATGTTTTGTTTCCTCTTGATGTAGCCCTTAGCAGTGACTGGCGAGAAACACTTTCATGGAAACGGGTTGCCAAGCGTCCAAAAATTACGAATCTCCAGAAATCTCAGCAAATATTTTTTCACCCAAACTGGATGATACTTTCAGGTAATGATCAGTACACTAAGCTGACTTGGTTCCCCAAATTTCATTCTTCTATGTTGAAGCGTTCGTTTCCAGTAACAGTTTGAATTTTTAGGTTTCACTCTGTTTTCTCCTATATTGATAGATGTATTTGGAACTCTAAATCCAACACGGTTTGTGCTAGCTTCTTGAAACTTGACACAATAATGTAGTTTCACGTTCTATCTCTATGTTTTGTTTCCTCTTGATGTAGCCCTTAGCAGTGACTGGCGAGAAACACTTTCATGGAAACGGGTTGCCAAGCGTCCAAAAATTACGAATCGCCAGAAATCTCAGCAAATATATTTTCACCCAAACTGGATGATACTTTCAGGTAATGATCAGTACACTAAGCTGACTTGGTTCCCCAAATTTCATTCTTCTATGTTGAAGCGTTCGTTTCCAGTAACAGTTTGAATTTTTAGGTTTCACTCTGTTTTCTCCTATATTGATAGATGTATTTGGAACTCTAAATCCAACACGGTTTGTGCTAGCTTCTTGAAACTTGACACAATAATGTAGTTTCACGTTCTATCTCTATGTTTTGTTTCCTCTTGATGTAGCCCTAAGCAGTGACTGGCGAGAAACACTTCCATATAAAGGGGTTGCCAAGCGTCCAAAAATTACGAATCTCCAGAAATCTCAGCAAATATTTTTTTCACCCAAACTGGATGATACTTTCAGGTAATGATCAGTACACTAAGCTGACTTGGTTCACCAAATTTCGTTCTTCTATGTTGAAGCGTTCGTTTCCAGTAACAGTTTGAATTTTTAGGTTTCATTCTGTTTTCTCCTATATTGATAGATGTATTTGGAACTCTAAATCCAACACGGTTTGTGCTAGCTTCTTGAACCTTGACACAATAAAGTAGTTTCACGTTCTGTCTCTATGTTTTGTTTCCTCTTGATGTAGCCCTTAGCAGTGACTGGGAGAAACACTTTCATGGAAACGGGTTGCCAAGCGTCCAAAAATTTCGAATCTCCAGAAATCTCAGCAAATATTTTTTCACCCAAACTGGATGATACTTTCAGGTAATGATCAGTACACTAAGCTGACTTGGTTCCCCAAATTTCATTCTTCTATGTTGAAGCGTTCGTTTCCAGTAACAGTTTGAATTTTTAGGTTTCACTCTGTTTTCTCCTATATTGATAGATGTATTTGGAACTCTAAATCCAACACGGTTTGTGCTAGCTTCTTGAAACTTGACACAATAAAGTTGTTTCACGTTCTGTCTCTATGTTTTGTTTCCTCTTGATGTAGCCCTTAGCAGTGACTGGCGAAAAACACTTTCATGGAAACGGGTTGCCAAGGGTCCAAAAATTACGAATCTCCAGAAATCTCAGCAAATATTTTTTCACCCAAACTGGATGATACTTTCAGGTAATGATCAGTACACTAAGCTGACTTGGTTCCCCAAATTTCATTCTTCTATGTTGAAGCGTTCGTTTCCAGTAACAGTTTGAATTTTTAGGTTTCACTCTGTTTTCTCCTATATTGATAGATGTATTTGGAACTCTAAATCCAACACGGTTTGTGCTAGCTTCTTGAAACTTGACACAATAATGTAGTTTCACGTTCTATCTCTATGTTTTGTTTCCTCTTGATGTAGCCCTAAGCAGTGACTGGCGAGAAACACTTCCATATAAAGGGGTTGCCAAGCGTCCAAAAATTACGAATCTCCAGAAATCTCAGCAAATATTTTTTCACCCAAACTGGATGATACTTTCAGGTAATGATCAGTACACTAAGCCCACTTGGTTCACCAAATTACGTTCTTCTATGTTGAAGCGTTCGTTTCCAGTAACAGTTTGAATTTTTCGGTTTCACTCTGTTTTCTCCTATATTGATAGATGTATTTGGAACTCTAAATCCAACACGGTTTGTGCTAGCTTCTTGAAACTTGACACAATAATGTAGTTTCATGTTCTATATGTTTTGTTTCCTCTTGATGTAGCCCTAAGCAGTGACTGGCGAGAAACACTTCCATATAAAGGGGTTGCCAAGCGTCCAAAAATTACGAATCTCCAGAAATCTCAGCAAATATTTTTTCACCCAAACTGGATGATACTTTCAGGTAATGATCAGTACACTAAGCTGACTTGGTTCACCAAATTTCGTTCTTCTATGTTGTAGCGTTCGTTTCCAGTAGCAGTTTGAATTTTTAGGTTTCACTCTGTTTTCTCCTATATTGATAGATGTATTTGGAACTCTAAATACAACACGGTTTGTGCTAGCTTCTTGAAACTTGACACAATAATGTAGTTTCAAGTTCTATCTCTATGTTTTGTTTCCTCTTGATGTAGCCCTAAGCAGTGACTGACGAGAAACACTTCCATATAAAGGGGTTGCCAAGCGTCCAAAAATTACGAATCTCCAGAAATCTCAGCAAATATTTTTTCACCCAAACTGGATGATACTTTCAGGTAATGATCAGTACACTAAGGCGACTTGGTTCCCGCAACTTCGTCCTTCTATGTTGAAGCGTTCATTTCCAGTAACAGTTTGAATTTTTAGGTTTCACTCTATTTTCTCCTATATTGATAGATGTATTTGGAACTCTAAATCCAACACGGTTTGTGCTAGCTTCTTGAAACTTGACACAATAATGTAGTTTCACGTTCTATCTCTCTGTTTTGTTTCCTCTTGATGTAGCCCTAAGCAGTGACTGGCGAGAAACACTTCCATATAAAGGGGTTGCCAAGCGTCCAAAAATTACGAATCTCCAGAAATCTCAGCAAATATTTTTTCACCCAAACTGGATGATACTTTCAGGTAATGATCAGTACACTAAGGCGACTTGGTTCCCGCAACTTCGTCCTTCTATGTTGAAGCGTTCATTTCCAGTAACAGTTTGAATTTTTAGGTTTCACTCTATTTTCTCTTATATTGATAGATGTATTTGGAACTCTAAATCCAACACGGTTTGTGCTAGCTTCTTGAAACTTGACACAATAAAGTTGTTTCACATTCTGTCTCTACGTTTTGTTTCCTCTTGATGTAGCCCTTAGCAGTGACTGGCGAGAAACACTTCCATATAAAGGGGTTGCCAAGCGTCCAAAAATGACGAATCTCCAGAAATCTCAGCAAATATTTTTTCACCCAAACTGGATGATACTTTCAGGTAATGATCAGTACACTAAGCCCACATGGTTCACCAAATTTCGTTCTTCTATGTTGAAGCGTTCGTTTCCAGTAACAGTTTGAATTTTTAGGTTTCACTCTGTTTTCTCCTATATTGATAGATGTATTTGGAACTCTAAATCCAACACGGTTTGTGCTAGCTTCTTGAAACTTGACACAATAATGTAGTTTCACGTTCTATCTCTATGTTTTGTTTCCTCTTGATGTAGCCCTAAGCAGTGACTGGCGAGAAACACTTCCATATAAAGGGGTTGCCAAGGTTCCAAAAATTACGAATCTCCAGAAATCTCAGCAAAAATTTTTTCACCCAAACTGGATGATACTTTCAGGTAATGATCAGTACACTAAGCCCACTTGGTTCACCAAATTTCGTTCTTCTATGTTGAAGCGTTCGTTTCCAGTAACAGTTTGAATTTTTCAGTTTCACTCTGTTTTCTCCTATATTGATAGATGTATTTGGAACTCTAAATACAACACGGTTTGTGCTAGCTTCTTGAAACTTGACACAATAATGTAGTTTCACGTTCTATCTCTCTGTTTTGTTTCCTCTTGATGTAGCCCTAAGCACTGACTGGTGAGAAACACTTCCATATAAAGGGGTTGCCAAGCGTCCAAAAATTACGAATCTCCAGAAATCTCAGCAAATATTTTTTCACCCAAACTGGATGATACTTTCAGGTAATGATCAGTACATTAAGCTGACTTGGTTCACCAAATTTCGTTCTTCTATGTTGTAGCGTTCGTTTCCAGGAACAGTTTGAATTTTTAGGTTTCACTCTGTTTTCTCCTATATTGATAGATGTATTTGGAACTCTAAATACAACACGGTTTGTGCTAGCTTCTTGAAACTTGACACAATAAAGTAGTTTCACGTTCTATCTCCATGTTTTGTTTCCTCTTGATGTAGCCCTAAGCAGTGACTGGCGAGAAACACTTTCATGGAAAGGGGTTGCCAAGCTTCCAAAAATTACGAATCTCCAGAAATCTCAGCAAATATTTTTTCACCCAAACTGGATGATACTTTCAGGTAATGATCAGTACACTAAGCTGACTTGGTTCCCCAAATTTCATTCTTCTATGTTGAAGCGTTCGTTTCCAGTAACAGTTTGAATTTTTAGGTTTCACTCTGTTTTCTCCTATATTGATAGATGTATTTGGAACTCTAAATCCAACACGGTTTGTGCTAGCTTCTTGAAACTTGACACAATAAAGTAGTTTCACGTTCTATCTCTATGTTTTGTTTCCTCTTGATGTAGCCCTAAGCAGTGACTGGCGAGAAACACTTTCATGGAAAGGGGTTGCCAAGCATCCAAAAATTACGAATCTCTAGAAATCTCAGCAAATATTTTTTCACCCAAATTGATGATAGTTTCAGGTAATGATCAGTACACTAAGGCGACTTGGTTCCCGAAACTTTGTTCTTCTATGTTGAAGCGTTCATTTCCAGTTACAGTTTGAATTTTTAGGTTTCATTCTGTTTTCTCCTATATTGATAGATGTATTTGGAACTCTAAATCCAACACGGTTTGTGCTAGCTTCTTGAAACTTGACACAATAAAGTAGTTTCACGTTCTGTCTCTATGTTTTGTTTCCTCTTGATGTAGCCCTTAGCAGTGACTGGTAGAAACACTTTCATGTAAACGGGTTGCCAAGCGTCCAAAAATTACGAATCTCCAGAAATCCCAGCAAATATTTTTTCACCCAAACTGGATGATACTTTCAGGTAATGATCAGTACACTAAGCTGACTTGGTTCCCCAAATTTCATTCTTCTATGTTGAAGCGTTCGTTTCCAGTAACAGTTTGAATTTTTAGGTTTCACTCTGTTTTCTCCTATATTGATAGATGTATTTGGAACTCTAAATCCAACACGGTTTGTGCTAGCTTCTTGAAACTTGACACAATAATGTAGTTTCATGTTGTATCTCTATGTTTTGTTTCCTCTTGATGTAGCCCTAAGCAGTGACTGGCGAGAAACACTTCCATATAAAGGGTTGTCAAGCGTCCAAAAATTACGAATCTCCAGAAATCTCAGCAAATATTTTTTCACCCAAACTGGATGATACTTTCAGGTAATGATCAGTACACTAAGCTGACTTGGTTCACCAAATTTCGTTCTTCTATGTTGTAGCGTTCGTTTCCAGTAACAGTTTGAATTTTTAGGTTTCACTCTGTTTTCTCCTATATTGATAGATGTATTTGGAACTCTAAATCCAACACGGTTTGTGCTAGCTTCTTGAAACTTGACACAATAATGTAGTTTCAAGTTCTATCTCTATGTTTTGTTTCCTCTTGATGTAGCCCTAAGCAGTGACTGGCGAGAAACACTTCCATATAAAGGGGTTGCCAAGCGTCCAAAAATTACGAATCTCCAGAAATCTCAGCAAATATTTTTTCACCCAAACTGGATGATACTTTCAGGTAATGATCAGTACACTAAGGCGACTTGGTTCCCGCAACTTCGTCCTTCTATGTTGAAGCGTTCATTTCCAGTAACAGTTTGCATTTTTAGGTTTCACTCTATTTTCTCCTATATTGATAGATGTATTTGGAGCTCTAAATCCAACACGGTTTGTGCTAGCTTCTTGAAACTTGACACAATAAAGTAGTTTCACGTTCTGTCTCTATGTTTTGTTTCCTCTTGATGTAGCCCTTAGCAGTGACTGGCGAGAAACACTTTCATGGAAACGGGTTGCCAAGCGTCCAAAAATTACGAATCTCCAGAAATCTCAGCAAATATTTTTTCACCCAAACTGGATGATACTTTCAGGTAATGATCAGTACACTAAGCTGACTTGGTTCCCCAAATTTCATTCTTCTATGTTGAAGCGTTCGTTTCCAGTAACAGTTTGAATTTTTAGGTTTCACTCTGTTTTCTCCTATATTGATAGATGTATTTGGAACTCTAAATCCAACACGGTTTGTGCTAGCTTCATGAAACTTGACACAATAATGTAGTTTCACGTTCTATCTCTATGTTTTGTTTCCTCTTGATGTAGACCTAAGCAGTGACTGGCGAGAAACACTTTCATGGAAAGGGGTTGCCAAGCATCCAAAAATTACGAATCTCCAGAAATCTCAGCAAATATTTTTTCACCCAAACTGGATGATACTTTCAGGTAATGATCCGTACACTAAGCTGACTTGGTTCACCAAATTTCGTTCTTCTATGTTGAAGCGTTCGTTTCCAGTAACAGTTTGAATTTTTAGGTTTCACTCTGTTTTCTCCTATATTGATAGATGTATTTGGAACTCTAAGTCCAACACGGTTTGTGCTAGCTTCTTGAAACTTGACACAATAATGTAGTTTCACGTTCTATCTCTATGTTTTGTTTCCTCTTGATGTAGCCCTAAGCAGTGACTGGCGAGAAACACTTCCATATAAAGGGGTTGCCAAGCGTCCAAAAATTACGAATCTCCAGAAATCTCAGCAAATATTATTTCAAACAAACTGGATGATCCTTTCAGGTAATGATCAGTACACTAAGGCGACTTGGTTCCCAAAACTTCGTTCTTCTATGTTGAAGCGTTCATTTCCAGTAACAGTTTGAATTTTTAGGTTTCATTCTGTTTTCTCCTATATTGATAGATGTATTTGGAACTCTAAATCCAACACGGTTTGTGCTAGCTTCTTGAAACTTGACACAATAATGTAGTTTCACGTTCTATCTCTATGTTTTGTTTCCTCTTGATGTAGCCCTAAGCAGTGACTGGCGAGAAACACTTCCATATAAAGGGGTTGCCCAGCGTCCAAAAATTACGAATCTCCAGAAATCTCAGCAAATATTTTTTCACCCAAACTGGATGATACTTTCAGGTAATGATCACTACACTAAGCTGACTTGGTTCCCCAAATTTCATTCTTCTATGTTGAAGCGTTCGTTTCCAGTAACAGTTTGAATTTTTAGGTTTCACTCTGTTTTCTCCTATATTGATAGATGTATTTGGAACTCTAAATACAACACGGTTTGTGCTAGCTTCTTGAAACTTGACACAATATTGTAGTTTCACGTTCTGTCTCTATGTTTTGTTTCCTCTTGATGTAGCCCTTAGCAGTGACTGGCGAGAAACACTTTCATGGAAACGGGTTGCCAAGCTTCCAAAAATTACGAATCTCCAGAAATCTCAGCAAATATTTTTTCACACAAACTGGATGATCCTTTCAGGTAATGATCAGAACACTAAGCCCACTTGGTTCACCAAATTTCGTTCTTCTATGTTGAAGCGTTCTTTTCCAGTAACAGTTTGAATTTTTACGTTTCACTCTGTTTTCTCCTATATTGATAGATGTATTTGGAACTCTAAATCCAACACGGTTTGTGCTAGCTTCTTGAAACTTGACACAATAATGTAGTTTCACGTTCTATCTCTATGTTTTGTTTCCTCTTGATGTAGCCCTAAGCAGTGACTGGCGAGAAACACTTCCATGGAAAGGGGTTGCCAAGCTTCCAAAAATTACGAATCTCCAGAAATCTCAGCAAATATTTTTTCACCCAAACTGGATGATACTTTCAGGTAATGATCCGTACACTAAGCTGACTTGGTTCACCAAATTTCGTTCTTCTATGTTGAAGCGTTCGTTTCCAGTAACAGTTTGAATTTTTAGGTTTCACTCTGTTTTCTCCTATATTGATAGATGTATTTGGAACTCTAAATCCAACACGGTTTGTGCTAGCTTCTTGAAACTTGACACCATAATGTAGTTTCACGTTCTATCTCTATGTTTTGTTTCCTCTTGATGTAGCCCTAAGCAGTGACTGGCGAGAAACACTTCCATATAAGGGGTTGCCAAGCGTCCAAAAATTACGAATCTCCAGAAATCTCAGCAAATATTTTTTCACCCAAACTGGATGATACTTTCAGGTAATGATCAGTACACTAAGCTGACTTGGTTCCCCAAATTTCATTCTTCTATGTTGAAGCATTCGTTTCCAGTAACAGTTTGAATTTTTAGGTTTCACTCTGTTTTCTCCTATATTCATAGATGTATTTGGAACTCTAAATACAACACGGTTTGTGCTATCTTCTTGAAACTTGACACAATAAAGTAGTTTCATGTTCTATCTCTATGTTTTGTTTCCTCTTGATGTAGCCCTAAGCAGTGACTGGCGAGAAACACTTTCATGGAAAGGTGTTGCCAAGCATCCAAAAATTACGAATCTCCAGAAATCTCAGCAAATATTTTTTCACCCAAACTTGATGATAGTTTCAGGTAATGATCAGTACACTAAGGCGACTTGGTTCCTGAAACTTCGTTCTTCTATGTTGAAGCGTTCTTTTCCAGTAACAGTTTGAATTTTTAGGTTTCACTCTGTTTTCTCCTATATTGATAGATGTATTTGGAACTCTAAATCCAACACGGTTTGTGCTAGCTTCTTGAAACTTGACACAATAATGTAGTTTCACGTTCTATCTCTATGTTTTTTTTCCTCTTGATGTAGCCCTAAGCAGTGACTGGCGAGAAACACTTTCATGGAAAGGGGTTGCCAAGCTTCCAAAAATTACGAATCTCCAGAAATCTCAGCAACTATTTTTTCACCCAAACTGGATGATACTTTCAGGTAATGATCACTACACTAAGCTGACTTGGTTCCCCAAATTTCATTCTTCTATGTTGAAGCGTTCGTTTCCAGTAACAGTTTGAATTTTTAGGTTTCACTCTGTTTTCTCCTATATTGATAGATGTATTTGGAACTCTAAATACAACACGGTTTGTGCTAGCTTCTTGAAACTTGACACAATATTGTAGTTTCACATTCTATCTCTATGTTTTGTTTCCTCTTGATGTAGCCCTTAGCAGTGACTGGCGAGAAACACTTTCATGGAAACGGGTTGCCAATCTTCCAAATATTACGAATCTCCAGAAATCTCAGCAAATATTTTTTCACACAAACTGGATGATCCTTTCAGGTAATGATCAGAACACTAAGCCCACTTGGTTCACCAAATTTCGTTCTTCTATGTTGAAGCGTTCTTTTCCAGTAACAGTTTGAATTTTTAGGTTTCACTCTGTTTTCTCCTATATTGATAGATGTATTTGGAACTCTAAATCCAACACGGTTTGTGCTAGCTTCTTGAAACTTGACACAATAATGTAGTTTCACGTTCTATCTCTATGTTTTGTTTCCTCTTGATGTAGCCCTAAGCAGTGACTGGCGAGAAACACTTCCATATTAAGGGGTTGCCAAGCGTCCAAAAATTACGAATCTCCAGAAATCTCAGCAATTATTTTTTCACCCAAACTGGATGATACTTTCAGGTAATGATCCGTACACTAAGCTGACTTGGTTCACCAAATTTCGTTCTTCTATGTTGAAGCGTTTGTTTCCAGTAACAGTTTGAATTTTTAGGTTTCACTCTGTTTTCTCCTATATTGATAGATGTATTTGGAACTCTAAATCCAACACGGTTTGTGCTAGCTTCTTGAAACTTGACACAATAATGTAGTTTCACGTTCTATCTCTATGTTTTGTTTCCTCTTGATGTAGCCCTAAGCAGTGACTGGCGAGAAACACTTCCATATAAAGGGGTTGCCAAGCGTCCAAAAATTACGAATCTCCAGAAATCTCAGCAAATATTTTTTCACCCAAACAGGATGATACTTTCAGGTAATGATCAGTACACTAAGCTGACTTGGTTCCCCAAATTTCATTCTTTTATGTTGAAGCGTTCGTTTCCAGTAACAGTTTGAATTTTTAGGTTTCACTCTGTTTTCTCCTATATTGATAGATGTATTTGGAACTCTAAATCCAACACGGTTTGTGCTAGCTTCTTGAAACTTGACACAATAATGTAGTTTCACGTTCTATCTCTATGTTTTGTTTCCTCTTGATGTAGCCCTAAGCAGTGACTGGCGAGAAACACTTCCATATAAAGGGGTTGCCAAGCGTCCAAAAATTACGAATCTCCAGAAATCTCAGCAAATATTTTTTCACCCAAACTGGATGATACTTTCAGGTAATGATCAGTACACTAAGCTGACTTGGTTCCCCAAATTTCATTCGTCTATGTTGAAGCGTTCGTTTCCAGTAACAGTTTGAATTTTTAGGTTTCACTCTGTTTTCTCCTATATTGATAGATGTATTTGGAACTCTAAAATCAACACGGTTTGTGCTAGCTTCATGAAACTTGACACAATAATGTAGTTTCACGTTCTATCTCTATGTTTTCTTTCCTCTTGATGTAGCCCTAAGCAGTGACTGGCGAGAAACACTTTCATGGAAAGGGGTTGCCAAGCATCCAAAAATTACGAATCTCCAGAAATCTCAGCAAATATTTTTTCACCCAAACTTGATGATAGTTTCATGTAATGATCAGTACACTAAGGCGACTTGGTTCCCGAAACTTCGTTCTTCTATGTTGAAGCATTCATTTCCAGTAACAGTTTGAATTTTTTGGTTTCATTCTGTTTTCTCCTATATTGATAGATGTATTTGGAACTCTAAATCCAACACGGTTTGTGCTAGCTTCTTGAAACTTGACACAATAAAGTAGTTTCACGTTCTGTCTCTATGTTTTGTTTCCTCTTGATGTAGCCCTTAGCAGTGACTGGCGAGAAACACTTTCATGGAAACGGGTTGCCAAGCTTCCAAAAATTACGATTCTCCAGAAATCTCAGCAAATATTTTTTCACACAAACTGGATGATCCTTTCAGGTAATGATCAGAACACTAAGCCCACTTGGTTCACCAAATTTCGTTCTTCTATGTTGAAGCGTTCTTTTCCAGTAACAGTTTGAATTTTTAGGTTTCACTCTGTTTTCTCCTATATTGATAGATGTATTTGGAACTCTAAATCCAACACGGTTTGTGCTAGCTTCTTGAAACTTGACACAATAAAGTAGTTTCATGTTCTATCTCTATGTTTTGTTTCCTCTTGATGTAGCCCTAAGCAGTGACTGGCGAGAAACACTTTCATGGAAAGGGGTTGCCAAGCATCCAAAAATTACGAATCTCCAGAAATCTCAGCAAATATTTTTTCACCCAAACTTGATGATAGTTTCAGGTAATGATCAGTACACTAAGGCGACTTGGTTCCCGAAACTTCGTTCTTCTATGTTGAAGCGTTCATTTCCAGTAACAGTTTGAATTTTTAGGTTTCATTCTGTTTTCTCCTATATTGATAGATGTATTTGGAACTCTAAATCCAACACGGTTTGTGCTAGCTTCTTGAAACTTGACACAATAAAGTAGTTTCACGTTCTGTCTCTATGTTTTGTTTCCTCTTGATGTAGCCCTTAGCAGTGACTGGCGAGAAACACTTTCATGGAAACGGATTGCCAAGCTTCCAAAAATTACGAATCTCCAGAAATCTCAGCAAATATTTTTTCACACAAACTGGATGATCCTTTCAGGTAATGATCAGAACACTAAGCCCACTTGGTTCACCAAATTTCGTTCTTCTATGTTGAAGCGTTCGTTTCCAGTAACAGTTTGTATTTTTAGGTTTCACTCTGTTTTCTCCTATATTGATAGATGTATTTGGAACTCTAAATCCAACACGGTTTGTGCTAGCTTCTTGAAACTTGACACAATAATGTAGTTTCACGTTCTATCTCTATGTTTTGTTTCCTCTTGATGTAGCCCTAAGCAGTGACTGGCGAGAAACACTTCCATATAAAGGGGTTGCCAAGCATCCAAAAATTACGAATCTCCAGAAATCTCAGCAAATATTTTTTCACCCAAACTGGATGATACTTTCAGGTAATGATCAGTACTCTAAGCTGACTTGGTTCCCCAAATTTCATTCTTCTATGTTGAAGCGTTCTTTTCCAGTAACAGTTTGAATTTTTAGGTTTCACTCTGTTTTCTCCTATATTGATAGATGTATTTGGAACTCTAAATACAACACGGTTTGTGCTAGCTCCTTGAAACTTGACACAATAAAGTAGTTTCACGTTCTATCTCTATGTTTTGTTTCCTCTTGATGTAGCCCTAAGCAGTGACTGGCGAGAAACACTTTCATGGAAAGGGGATGCCAAGCATCCAAAAATTACGAATCTCCAGAAATCTCAGCAAATATTTTTTCACACAAACAGGATGATCCTTTCAGGTAATGATCAGTACACTAAGGCGACTTGGGTCCCAAAACTTCGTTCTTCTATGTTGAAGCGTTCATTTCCAGTAACAGTTTGAATTTTTAGGTTTCATTCTGTTTTCTCCTATATTGATAGATGTATTTGGAACTCTAAATCCAACACGGTTTGTGCTAGCTTCTTGAAACTTGACACAATAATGTAGTTTCACGTTCTATCTCTATGTTTTGTTTCCTCTTGATGTAGCCCTAAGCAGTGACTGGCGAGAAACACTTCCATATAAAGGGGTTGCCCAGCGTCCAAAAATTACGAATCTCCAGAAATCTCAGCAAATATTTTTTCACCCAAACTGGATGATACTTTCAGGTAATGATCAGTACACTAAGCTGACTTGGTTCCCCAAATTTCATTCTTCTATGTTGAAGCGTTCGTTTCCAGTAACAGTTTGAATTTTTAGGTTTCACTCTGTTTTCTCCTATATTGATAGATGTATTTGGAACTCTAAATACAACACGGTTTGTGCTAGCTTCTTGAAACTTGACACAATAAAGTAGTTTCATGTTCTATCTCTATGTTTTGTTTCCTCTTGATGTAGCCCTAAGCAGTGACTGGCGAGAAACACTTTCATGGAAAGGGGTTGCCAAGCTTCCAAAAATTACGAATCTCCAGAAATCTCAGCAAATATTTTTTCACCCAAACTGGATGATACTTTCAGGTAATGATCAGTACACTAAGGCGACTTGGTTCCCGCAACTTCGTCCTTCTATGTTTAAGCGTTCATTTCCAGTAACAGTTTGAATTTTTAAGTTTCACTCTATTTTCTCCTATATTGATAGATGTATTTGGAACTCTAAATCCAACACGGATTGTGCTAGCTTCTTGAAACTTGACACAATAAATTAGTTTCTTGTTCTGTCTCTATGTTTTGTTTCCTCTTGATGTAGCCCTTAGCAGTGACTGGCGAGAAACACTTTCATGGAAAGGGGTTGCCAAGCGTCCAAAAATTACGAATCTCCAGAAATCTCAGCAAATATTTTTTCACCCAAACAGGATGATACTTTCAGGTAATGATCAGTACACTAAGCTGACTTGGTTCCCCAAATTTCATTCTTTTATGTTGAAGCGTTCGTTTCCAGTAACAGTTTGAATTTTTAGGTTTCACTCTGTTTTCTCCTATATTGATAGATGTATTTGGAACTCTAAATCCAACACGGTTTGTGCTAGCTTCTTGAAACTTGACACAATAATGTAGTTTCACGTTCTATCTCTATGTTTTGTTTCCTCTTGATGTAGCCCTAAGCAGTGACTGGCGAGAAACACTTCCATGGAAAGGGGTTGCCAAGATTCCAAAAATTATGAATCTCCAGAAATCTCAGCAAATATTTTTTCACCCAAACTGGATGATACTTTCAGGTAATGATCCGTACACTAAGCTGACTTGGTTCACCAAATTTCGTTCTTCTATGTTGAAGCGTTCCTTTCCAGTAACAGTTTGAATTTTTAGGTTTCACTCTGTTTTCTCCTATATCGATAGATGTATTTGGAACTCTAAATCCAACACGGTTTGTGCTAGCTTCTTGAAACTTGACACAATAATGTAGTTTCACGTTCTATCTCTATGTTTTGTTTCCTCTTGATGTAGCCCTAAGCAGTGACTGGCGAGAAACACTTTCATGGAAAGGGGTGGCCAAGCATCCAAAAATTATGAATCTCCAGAAATCTCAGCAAATATTTTTTCACCCAAACTGGATGATAGTTTCAGGTAATGATCAGTACACTAAGGCGACTTGGGTCCCGAAACTTCGTTCTTCTATGTTGAAGCGTTCATTTCCAGTAACAGTTTGAATTTTTAGGTTTCATTCTGTTTTCTCCTATATTGATAGATGTATTTGGAACTCTAAATCCAACATGGTTTGTGCTAGCTTCTTGAAACTTGACACAATAAAGTAGTTTCACGTTCTGTCTCTATGTTTTGTTTCCTCTTGATGTAGCCCTTAGCAGTGACTGGCGAGTAACACTTTCATGGAAACGGGTTGCCAAGCTTCCAAAAATTACGAATCTCCAGAAATCTCAGCAAATATTTTTTCACACAAACTGGATGATCCTTTCAGGTAATGATCAGAACACTAAGCCCACTTGGTTCACCAAATTTCGTTCTTCTATGTTGAAGCGTTCTTTTCCAGTAACAGTTTGAATTTTTAGGTTTCACTCTGTTTTCTCCTATATTGATAGATGTATTTGGAACTCTAAATCCAACACGGTTTGTGCTAGCTTCTTGAAACTTGACACAATAATGTAGTTTCACGTTCTATCTCTATGTTTTGTTTCCTCTTGATGTAGCCTTAAGCAGTGACTGGCGAGAAACACTTAAATGGAAAGGGGTTTCCAAGCTTCAAAAATTACGAATCTCCAGAAATCTCAGCAAATATTTTTTCACCCAAACTGGATGATACTTTCAGGTAATGATCCGTACACTAAGCTGACTTGGTTCACCAAATTTCGTTCTTCTATGTTGAAGCGTTCGTTTCCAGTAACAGTTTGAATTTTTAGGTTTCACTCTGTTTTCTCCTATATTGATAGATGTATTTGGAACTCTAAATCCAACACGGTTTGTGCTAGCTTCTTGAAACTTGACACAATAATGTAGTTTCACGTTCTATCTCTATGTTTTGTTTCCTCTTGATGTAGCCCTAAGCAGTGACTGGCGAGAAACACTTACATATAAAGGGGTTGCCAAGCGTCCAAAAATTACGAATCTCCAGAAATCTCAGCAAATATTTTTTCACCCAAACTGGATGATACTTTCAGGTAATGATCAGTACACTAAGCTGACTTGGTTCCCCAACTTTCATTCTTTTATGTTGAAGCGTTCGTTTCCAGTAACAGTTTGAATTTTTAGGTTTCACTCTGTTTTCTCCTATATTGATAGATGTATTTGGAACTCTAAATCCAACACGGTTTGTGCTAGCTTCTTGAAACTTGACACAATAATGTAGTTTCAAGTTCTATCTCTATGTTTTGTTTCCTCTTGATGTAGCCCTAAGCAGTGAGTGGCGAGAAACACTTCCATATAAAGGGGTTGCCAAGCGTCCAAAAATTACGAATCTCCAGAAATCTCAGCAAATATTTTTTCACCCAAACTGGATGATACTTTCAGGTAATGATCAGTACACTAAGCTGACTTGGTTCCCCAAATTTCTTTCGTCTATGTTGAAACGTTCGTATCCAGTAACAGTTTGAATTTTTAGGTTTCACTCTGTTTTCTCCTATATTGATAGATGTATTTGGAACTCTAAATCCAACACGGTTTGTGCTAGCTTCATGAAACTTGACACAATAATGTAGTTTCACGTTCTATCTCTATGTTTTGTTTCCTCTTGATGTAGCCCTAAGCAGTGACTGGCGAGAAACACTTTCATGGAAAGGGGTTGCCAAGCATCCAAAAATTACGAATCTCCAGAAATCTCAGCAAATATTTTTTCACCCAAACTTGATGATAGTTTCTTGTAATGATCAGTACACTAAGGCGACTTGGTTCCCGAAACCTCGTTCTTCTATGTTGAAGCATTCATTTCCAGTAACAGTTTGAATTTTTTGGTTTCATTCTGTTTTCTCCTATATTGATAGATGTATTTGGAACTCTAAATACAACACGGTTTGTGCTAGCTTCTTGAAACTTGACACAATAAAGTAGTTTCACGTTCTGTCTATGTTTTGTTTCCTCTTGATGTAGCCCTTAGCAGTGACTGGCGAGAAACACTTTCATGGAAACGGGTTGTCAGGCTTCCAAAAATTACGAATCTCCAGAAATCTAAGCAAATATTTTTTCACACAAACTGGATGATCCTTTCAGGTAATGATCAGAACACTAAGCCCACTTGGTTCACCAAATTTCGTTCTTCTATGTTGAAGCGTTCTTTTCCAGTAACAGTTTGAAATTTTAGGTTTCACTCTGTTTTCTCCTATATTGATAGATGTATTTGGAACTCTAAATCCAACACGGTTTGTGCTAGCTTCTTGAAACTTGACACAATAATGTAGTTTCACGTTCTATCTCTATGTTTTGTTTCCTCTTGATGTAGCCCTAAGCAGTGACTGGCGAGAAACACTTCCATGGAAAGGGGTTGCCAAGCTTCCAAAAATTACGAATCTCCAGAAATCTCAGCAAATATTTTTTCACCCAAACTGGATGATACTTTCAGGTAATGATCCGTACACTAAGCTGACTTGGTTCACCAAATTTCGTTCTTCTATGATGAAGCGTTCGTTTCCAGTAACAGTTTGAATTTTTAGGTTTCACTCTGTTTTCTCCTATATTGATAGATGTATTTGGAACTCTAAATCCAACACGGTTTGTGCTAGCTTCTTGAAACTTGACACAATAATGTAGTTTCACGTTCTATCTCTATGTTTTGTTTCCTCTTGATGTAGCCCTAAGCAGTGACTGGCGAGAAACACTTCCATATAAAGGGGTTGCCAAGCGTCCAAAAATTACGAATCTCCAGAAATCTCAGCAAATATTTTTTCACCCAAACTGGATGATACTTTCAGGTAATGATCAGTACACTAAGCTGACTTGGTTCCCCAAATTTCATTCTTCTATGTTGAAGCATTCGTTTCCAGTAACAGTTTGAATTTTTAGGTTTCACTCTGTTTTCTCCTATATTCATAGATGTATTTGGAACTCTAAATACAACACGGTTTGTGCTAGCTTCTTGAAACTTGACACAATAAAGTAGTTTCATGTTCTATCTCTATGTTTTGTTTCCTCTTGATGTAGCCCTAAGCAGTGACTGGCGAGAAACACTTTCATGGAAAGGGGTTGCCAAGCATCCAAAAATTACGAATCTCCAAAAATCTCAGCAAATATTTTTTCACCCAAACTCGATGATAGTTTCAGGTAATGATCAGTACACTAAGGCGACTTGGTTCCCGAAACTTCATCCTTCTATGTTGAAGCGTTCATTTCCAGTAACAGTTTGAATTTTTTGGTTTCATTCTGTTTTCTCCTATATTGATAGATGTATTTGGAACTCTAAATCCAACACAGTTTGTGCTAGCTTCTTGAAACTTGACACAATAAAGTAGTTTCACGTTCTGTCTCTATGTTTTGTTTCCTCTTGATGTAGCCCTTAGCAGTGACTGGCGAGAAACACTTTCATGGAAACGGATTGCCAAGCTTCCAAAAATTACGAATCTCCAGAAATCTCAGCATATATTTTTTCACACAAACTGGATGATCCTTTCAGGTAATGATCAGAACACTAAGCCCACTTGGTTCACCAAATTTCGTTCTTCTATGTTGAAGCGTTCTTTTCCAGTAACAGTTTGAATTTTTAGGTTTCATTCTGTTTTCTCCTATATTGATAGATGTATTTGGAACTGTAAATCCAACATGGTTTGTGCTAGCTTCTTGAAACTTGACACAATAAAGTAGTTTCACGTTCTGTCTCTATGTTTTGTTTCCTCTTGATGTAGCCCTTAGCAGTGACTGGCGAGAAACACTTTCATGGAAACGGGTTGCCAAGCTTCCAAAAATTACGAATCTCCAGAAATCTCAGCAAATATTTTTTCACACAAACTGGATGATCCTTTCAGGTAATGATCAGAACACTAAGCCCACTTGGTTCACCAAATTTCGTTCTTCTATGTTGAAGCGTTCGTTTCCAGTAACAGTTTGAATTTTTAGGTTTCACTCTGTTTTCTCCTATATTGATAGATGTATTTGGAACTCTAAATCCAACACGGTTTGTGCTAGCTTCTTGAAACTTGACACAATAATGTAGTTTCACGTTCTATCTCTATGTTTTGTTTCCTCTTGATGTAGCCCTAAGCAGTGACTGGCGAGAAACACTTCCATATAAAGGGGTTGCCAAGCGTCCAAAAATTACAAATCTCCAGAAATCTCAGCAAATATTTTTTCACCCAAACTGGATGATACTTTCAGGTAATGATCAGTACACTAAGGCGACTTGGTTCCCGCAACTTCGTCCCTCTATGTTGAAGCGTTCATTTCCAGTAACAGTTTGAATTTTTAGGTTTCACTCTGTTTTCTCCTATATTGATAGATGTATTTGGAACTCTAAATACAACACGGTTTGTGCTAGATTCTTGAAACTTGACACAATATTGTAGTTTCACGTTCTATCTCTATGTTTTGTTTCCTCTTGATGTAGCCCTAAGCAGTATCTGGCGAGAAACACTTTCATGGAAAGGGGTTGCCAAGCATCCAAAAATTACGAATCTCCAGAAATCTCAGCAAATATTTTTTCACCCAAACTTGATGATAGTTTCAGGTAATGATCAGAACACTAAGCCCACTTGGTTCACCAAATTTCGTCCTTCTATGTTGAAGCGTTCTTTTCCAGTAACAGTTTGAATTTTTAGGTTTCACTCTGTTTTCTCCTATATTGATAGATGTATTTGGAACTCTAAATCCAACACGGTTTGTGCTAGCTTCTTGAAACTTGACACAATAATCTATTTTCACGTTCTATCTCTATGTTTTATTTCCTCTTGATGTAGCCCTAAGCAGTGACTGGCGAGAAACACTTCCATATAAAAGGGTTGCCAAGCGTCCAAAAATTACGAATCTCCAGAAATCTCAGCAAATATTTTTTCACCCAAACTGGATGTTATTTTCAGGTAATGATCAGTACACTAAGCTGACTTGGTTCACCAAATTTCATTCTTCTATGTTGAAGCGTTCGTTTCCAGTAACAGTTGGAATTTTTAGGTTTCACTCTGTTTTCTCCTATATTGATAGATGTATTTGGAACTCTAAATCCAACACGGTTTGTGCTAGCTTCTTGAAACTTGACACAATAATGTAGTTTCAAGTTCTATCTCTATGTTTTGTTTCCTCTTGATGTAGCCCTAAGCAGTGACTGGCGAGAAACACTTTCATGGAAAGGGGTTGCCAAGCATCCAAAAAATACGAATCTCCAGAAATCTCAGCAAATATTTTTTCACCCAAACTGAATGATACTTTCAGGTAATGATCAGTACACTAAGGCGACTTGGTTCCCGCAACTTCGTCCTTCTATGTTGAAGCGTTCATTTCCAGTAACAGTTTGAATTTTTAGGTTTCACTCTATTTTCTCCTATATTGATAGATGTATTTGGAACTCTAAATCCAACACGGTTTGTGCTAGCTTCTTGAAACTTGACACAATAATCTATTTTCACGTTCTATCTCTATGTTTTGTTTCCTCTTGATGTAGCCCTAAGCAGTGACTGGCGAGAAACACTTCCATATAAAAGGGTTGCCAAGCGTCCAAAAATTACGAATCTCCAGAAATCTCAGCAAATATTTTTTCACCCAAACTGGATGTTATTTTCAGGTAATGATCAGTACACTAAGCTGACTTGGTTCACCAAATTTCATTCTTCTATGTTGAAGCGTTCGTTTCCAGTAACAGTTGGAATTTTTAGGTTTCACTCTGTTTTCTCCTATATTGATAGATGTATTTGGAACTCTAAATCCAACACGGTTTGTGCTAGCTTCTTGAAACTTGACACAATAATGTAGTTTCAAGTTCTATCTCTATGTTTTGTTTCCTCTTGATGTAGCCCTAAGCAGTGACTGGCGAGAAACACTTCTATAAAAAGGGGTTGCCAAGCGTCCAAAAATTACGAATCTCCAGAAATCTCAGCAAATATTTTTTCACCCAAACTGGATGATATTTTCAGGTAATGATCAGTACACTAAGCTGACTTGGTTCACCAAATTTCGTTCTTCTATGTTGAAGCGTTCGTTTCCAGTAACAGTTTGAATTTTTAGGTTTCACTCTGTTTTCTCCTATATTGATAGATGTATTTGGAACTCTAAATCCAACACGGTTTGTGCTAGCTTCTTGAAACTTGACCCAATAATGTAGTTTCACGTTCTATCTCTATGTTTTGTTTCCTCTTGATGTAGCCCTAAGCAGTGACTGGCGAGAAACACTTCCATATAAAGGGGTTGCCAAGCGTCCAAAAATTACAAATCTCCAGAAATCTCAGCAAATATTTTTTCACCAAAACTGGATGATACTTTCAGGTAATGATCAGTACACTAAGCTGACCTGGTTCCCCAAATTTCATTCTTCTATGTTGAAGCGTTCGTTTCCAGTAACAGTTTGAATTTTTAGGTTTCACTCTGTTTTCTCCTATATTGATAGATGTATTTGGAACTCTAAATACAACACGGTTAGTGCTAGCTTCTTGAAACTTGACACAATAAAGTAGTTTCACGTTCTATCTCTATGTTTTGTTTCCTCTTGATGTAGCCCTAAGCAGTGACTGGCGAGAAACACTTTCATGGAAAGGGGTTGCCAAGCATCCAAAAATTACGAATCTCCAGAAATCTCAGCAAATATTTTTTCACCCAAACTTGATGATAGTTTCAGGTAATGATCAGTACACTAAGGCGACTTGGTTCCCGAAACTTCTTTCTTCTATGTTGAAGCATTCATTTCCAGTAACAGTTTGAATTTTTAGGTTTCATTCTGTTTTCTCCTATATTGATTGATATATTTGGAACTCTAAATCCAACACGGTTTGTGCTAGCTTCTTGAAACTTGACAAAATAAAGTAGTTTCACGTTCTGTCTCTATGTTTTGTTTCCTCTTGATGTAGCCCTTAACAGTGACTGGCGAGAAACACTTTCATGGAAACGGGTTGCCAAGCTTCCAAAAATTACAAATCTCCAGAAATCTCAGCAAATATTTTTTCACACAAACTTGATGATCCTTTCAGGTAATGATCAGAACACTAAGCCCACTTGGTTCACCAAATTTCGTTCTTCTATGTTGAAGCGTTCGTTTCCAGTAACAGTTTGAATTTTTAGGTTTCACTCTGTTTTCTCCTATATTGATAGATGCATTTGGAACTCTAAATCCAACACGGTTTGTGCTAGCTTCTTGAAACTTGACACAATAAAGTAGTTTCATGTTCTATCTCTATGTTTTGTTTCCTCTTGATGTAGCCCTAAGCAGTGACTGGCGAGAAACACTTTCATGGAAAGGGGTTGCCAAGCATCCAAAAAATACGAATCTCCAGAAATCTCAGCAAATATTTTTTCACCCAAACTGAATGATACTTTCAGGTAATGATCAGTACACTAAGGCGACTTGGTTCCCGCAACTTCGTCCTTCTATGTTGAAGCGTTCATTTCCAGTAACAGTTTGAATTTTTAGGTTTCACTCTATTTTCTCCTATATTGATAGATGTATTTGGAACTCTAAATCCAACACGGTTTGTGCTAGCTTCTTGAAACTTGACACAATAATGTAGTTTCACGTTCTATCTCTATGTTTTGTTTCCTCTTGATGTAGCCCTAAGCAGTGACTGGCGAGAAACACTTCCATATAAAGGGGTTGCCAAGCGTCCAAAAATTACGAATCTCCAGAAATCTCAGCAAATATTTTTTCACCCAAACTGGATGATATTTTCTGGTAATGATCAGTACACTAAGCTGACTTGGTTCACCAAATTTCGTTCTTCTATGTTGAAGCGTTCGTTTCCAGTAACAGTTTGAGTTTTTAGGTTTCACTCTGTTTTCTCCTATATTGATAGATGTATTTGGAACTCTAAATCCAACACGGTTTGTGCTAGCTTCTTGAAACTTGACACAATAATGTAGTTTCACGTTCTATCTCTATGTTTTGTTTCCTCTTGATGTAGCCCTAAGCAGTGACTGGCGAGAAACACTTCCATATAAAGGGGTTGCCAAGCGTCCAAAAATTACGAATCTCCAGAAATCTCAGCAAATATTTTTTCACCCAAACTGGATGATACTTTCAGGTAATGATGAGTACACTAAGCTGACTTGGTTCACCAAATTTCGTTCTTCTATGTTGAAGCGTTCGTTTCCAGTAACAGTTTGAATTTTTAGGTTTCACTCTGTTTTCTCCTATATTGATAGATGTATTTGGAACTCTAAATACAACACGGTTTGTGCTAGCTTCTTGAAACTTGACACAATTAATTAGTTTCACGTTCTGTCTCTATGTTTTGTTTCCTCTTGATGTAGCCCTTAGCAGTGACTGGCGAGAAACACTTTCATGGAAAGGGGTTGCCAAGCATCCAAAAATTACAAATCTCCAGAAATCTCAGCAAATATTTTTTCACCCAAACTGGATGATACTTTCAGGTAATGATCAGTACACTAAGCTGACTTGGTTCCCCAAATTTCATTCTTCTATGTTGAAGCGTTCGTTTCCAGTAACAGTTTGAATTTTTAGGTTTCACTCTGTTTTCTCCTATATTGATAGATGTACTTGGAACTCTAAATCCAACACGGTTTGTGCTAGCTTCTTGAAACTTGACACAATAATGTAGTTTCATGTTCTATCTCTATGTTTTGTTTCCTCTTGATGTAGCCCTAAGCATTTACTGGCGAGAAACACTTTCATGGAAAGGGGTTGCCAAGCATCCCAAAATTACGAATCTCCAGAAATCTCAGCAAATATTTTTTCACCCAAACTGGATGATCCTTTCAGGTAATGATCAGTACACTAAGCTGACTTGGTTCCCCAAATTTCATTCTTCTATGTTGAAGCGTTCGTTTCCAGTAACAGTTTGAATTTTTAGGTTTCACTCTGTTTTCTCCTATATTGATAGATGTATTTGGAACTCTAAATCCAACACGGTTTGTGCTAGCTTCTTGAAACTTGACACAATAATGTAGTTTCAAGTTCTATCTCTATGTTTTGTTTCCTCTTGATGTAGCCCTAAGCAGTGACTGGCGAGAAACACTTCCATATAAAGGGGTTGCCAAGCGTCCAAAAATTACGAATCTCCAGAAATCTCAGCAAATATTTTTTCACCCAAACTGGATGATACTTTCAGGTAATGATCAGTACACTAAGCTGACTTGGTTCCCCAAATTTCTTTCGTCTATGTTGAAACGTTCGTATCCAGTAACAGTTTGAATTTTTAGGTTTCACTCTGTTTTCTCCTATATTGATAGATGTATTTGGAACTCTAAATCCAACACGGTTTGTGCTAGCTTCATGAAACTTGACACAATAATGTAGTTTCACGTTCTATCTCTATGTTTTGTTTCCTCTTGATGTAGCCCTAAGCAGTGACTGGCGAGAAACACTTTCATGGAAAGGGGTTGCCAAGCATCCAAAAATTACGAATCTCCAGAAATCTCAGCAAATATTTTTTCACCCAAACTTGATGATAGTTTCTTGTAATGATCAGTACACTAAGGCGACTTGGTTCCCGAAACCTCGTTCTTCTATGTTGAAGCATTCATTTCCAGTAACAGTTTGAATTTTTTGGTTTCATTCTGTTTTCTCCTATATTGATAGATGTATTTGGAACTCTAAATACAACACGGTTTGTGCTAGCTTCTTGAAACTTGACACAATAAAGTAGTTTCACGTTCTGTCTATGTTTTGTTTCCTCTTGATGTAGCCCTTAGCAGTGACTGGCGAGAAACACTTTCATGGAAACGGGTTGTCAGGCTTCCAAAAATTACGAATCTCCAGAAATCTAAGCAAATATTTTTTCACACAAACTGGATGATCCTTTCAGGTAATGATCAGAACACTAAGCCCACTTGGTTCACCAAATTTCGTTCTTCTATGTTGAAGCGTTCTTTTCCAGTAACAGTTTGAAATTTTAGGTTTCACTCTGTTTTCTCCTATATTGATAGATGTATTTGGAACTCTAAATCCAACACGGTTTGTGCTAGCTTCTTGAAACTTGACACAATAATGTAGTTTCACGTTCTATCTCTATGTTTTGTTTCCTCTTGATGTAGCCCTAAGCAGTGACTGGCGAGAAACACTTCCATGGAAAGGGGTTGCCAAGCTTCCAAAAATTACGAATCTCCAGAAATCTCAGCAAATATTTTTTCACCCAAACTGGATGATACTTTCAGGTAATGATCCGTACACTAAGCTGACTTGGTTCACCAAATTTCGTTCTTCTATGTTGAAGCGTTCGTTTCCAGTAACAGTTTGAATTTTTAGGTTTCACTCTGTTTTCTCCTATATTCATAGATGTATTTGGAACTCTAAATACAACACGGTTTGTGCTAGCTTCTTGAAACTTGACACAATAAAGTAGTTTCATGTTCTATCTCTATGTTTTGTTTCCTCTTGATGTAGCCCTAAGCAGTGACTGGCGAGAAACACTTTCATGGAAAGGGGTTGCCAAGCATCCAAAAATTACGAATCTCCAAAAATCTCAGCAAATATTTTTTCACCCAAACTCGATGATAGTTTCAGGTAATGATCAGTACACTAAGGCGACTTGGTTCCCGAAACTTCATCCTTCTATGTTGAAGCGTTCATTTCCAGTAACAGTTTGAATTTTTTGGTTTCATTCTGTTTTCTCCTATATTGATAGATGTATTTGGAACTCTAAATCCAACACAGTTTGTGCTAGCTTCTTGAAACTTGACACAATAAAGTAGTTTCACGTTCTGTCTCTATGTTTTGTTTCCTCTTGATGTAGCCCTAAGCAGTGACTGGCGAGAAACACTTTCATGGAAACGGATTGCCAAGCTTCCAAAAATTACGAATCTCCAGAAATCTCAGCATATATTTTTTCACACAAACTGGATGATCCTTTCAGGTAATGATCAGAACACTAAGCCCACTTGGTTCACCAAATTTCGTTCTTCTATGTTGAAGCGTTCTTTTCCAGTAACAGTTTGAATTTTTAGGTTTCATTCTGTTTTCTCCTATATTGATAGATGTATTTGGAACTGTAAATCCAACATGTTTTGTGCTAGCTTCTTGAAACTTGACACAATAAAGTAGTTTCACGTTCTGTCTCTATGTTTTGTTTCCTCTTGATGTAGCCCTTAGCAGTGACTGGCGAGAAACACTTTCATGGAAACGGGTTGCCAAGCTTCCAAAAATTACGAATCTCCAGAAATCTCAGCAAATATTTTTTCACACAAACTGGATGATCCTTTCAGGTAATGATCAGAACACTAAGCCCACTTGGTTCACCAAATTTCGTTCTTCTATGTTGAAGCGTTCGTTTCCAGTAACAGTTTGAATTTTTAGGTTTCACTCTGTTTTCTCCTATATTGATAGATGTATTTGGAACTCTAAATCCAACACGGTTTGTGCTAGCTTCTTGAAACTTGACACAATAATGTAGTTTCACGTTCTATCTCTATGTTTTGTTTCCTCTTGATGTAGCCCTAAGCAGTGACTGGCGAGAAACACTTCCATATAAAGGGGTTGCCAAGCGTCCAAAAATTACAAATCTCCAGAAATCTCAGCAAATATTTTTTCACCCAAACTGGATGATACTTTCAGGTAATGATCAGTACACTAAGGCGACTTGGTTCCCGCAACTTCGTCCCTCTATGTTGAAGCGTTCATTTCCAGTAACAGTTTGAATTTTTAGGTTTCACTCTGTTTTCTCCTATATTGATAGATGTATTTGGAACTCTAAATACAACACGGTTTGTGCTAGATTCTTGAAACTTGACACAATATTGTAGTTTCACGTTCTATCTCTATGTTTTGTTTCCTCTTGATGTAGCCCTAAGCAGTATCTGGCGAGAAACACTTTCATGGAAAGGGGTTGCCAAGCATCCAAAAATTACGAATCTCCAGAAATCTCAGCAAATATTTTTTCACCCAAACTTGATGATAGTTTCAGGTAATGATCAGAACACTAAGCCCACTTGGTTCACCAAATTTCGTCCTTCTATGTTGAAGCGTTCTTTTCCAGTAACAGTTTGAATTTTTAGGTTTCACTCTGTTTTCTCCTATATTGATAGATGTATTTGGAACTCTAAATCCAACACGGTTTGTGCTAGCTTCTTGAAACTTGACACAATAATCTATTTTCACGTTCTATCTCTATGTTTTGTTTCCTCTTGATGTAGCCCTAAGCAGTGACTGGCGAGAAACACTTCCATATAAAAGGGTTGCCAAGCGTCCAAAAATTACGAATCTCCAGAAATCTCAGCAAATATTTTTTCACCCAAACTGGATGTTATTTTCAGGTAATGATCAGTACACTAAGCTGACTTGGTTCACCAAATTTCATTCTTCTATGTTGAAGCGTTCGTTTCCAGTAACAGTTGGAATTTTTAGGTTTCACTCTGTTTTCTCCTATATTGATAGATGTATTTGGAACTCTAAATCCAACACGGTTTGTGCTAGCTTCTTGAAACTTGACACAATAATGTAGTTTCAAGTTATATCTCTATGTTTTGTTTCCTCTTGATGTAGCCCTAAGCAGTGACTGGCGAGAAACACTTCTATAAAAAGGGGTTGCCAAGCGTCCAAAAATTACGAATCTCCAGAAATCTCAGCAAATATTTTTTCACCCAAACTGGATGATATTTTCAGGTAATGATCAGTACACTAAGCTGACTTGGTTCACCAAATTTCGTTCTTCTATGTTGAAGCGTTCGTTTCCAGTAACAGTTTGAATTTTTAGGTTTCACTCTGTTTTCTCCTATATTGATAGATGTATTTGGAACTCTAAATCCAACACGGTTTGTGCTAGCTTCTTGAAACTTGACCCAATAATGTAGTTTCACGTTCTATCTCTATGTTTTGTTTCCTCTTGATGTAGCCCTAAGCAGTGACTGGCGAGAAACACTTCCATATAAAGGGGTTGCCAAGCGTCCAAAAATTACAAATCTCCAGAAATCTCAGCAAATATTTTTTCACCCAAACTGGATGATACTTTCAGGTAATGATCAGTACACTAAGCTGACCTGGTTCCCCAAATTTCATTCTTCTATGTTGAAGCGTTCGTTTCCAGTAACAGTTTGAATTTTTAGGTTTCACTCTGTTTTCTCCTATATTGATAGATGTATTTGGAACTCTAAATACAACACGGTTTGTGCTAGCTTCTTGAAACTTGACACAATAAAGTAGTTTCACGTTCTATCTCTATGTTTTGTTTCCTCTTGATGTAGCCCTAAGCAGTGACTGGCGAGAAACACTTTCATGGAAAGGGGTTGCCAAGCATCCAAAAATTACGAATCTCCAGAAATCTCAGCAAATAATTTTTCACCCAAACTTGATGATAGTTTCAGGCAATGATCAGTACACTAAGGCGACTTGGTTCCCGAAACTTCTTTCTTCTATGTTGAAGCATTCATTTCCAGTAACAGTTTGAATTTTTAGGTTTCATTCTGTTTTCTCCTATATTGATTGATATATTTGGAACTCTAAATCCAACACGGTTTGTGCTAGCTTCTTGAAACTTGACAAAATAAAGTAGTTTCACGTTCTGTCTCTATGTTTTGTTTCCTCTTGATGTAGCCCTTAACAGTGACTGGCGAGAAACACTTTCATGGAAACGGGTTGCCAAGCTTCCAAAAATTACAAATCTCCAGAAATCTCAGCAAATATTTTTTCACACAAACTTGATGATCCTTTCAGGTAATGATCAGAACACTAAGCCCACTTGGTTCACCAAATTTCGTTCTTCTATGTTGAAGCGTTCGTTTCCAGTAACAGTTTGAATTTTTAGGTTTCACTCTGTTTTCTCCTATATTGATAGATGCATTTGGAACTCTAAATCCAACACGGTTTGTGCTAGCTTCTTGAAACTTGACACAATAAAGTAGTTTCATGTTCTATCTCTATGTTTTGTTTCCTCTTGATGTAGCCCTAAGCAGTGACTGGCGAGAAACACTTTCATGGAAAGGGGTTGCCAAGCATCCAAAAAATACGAATCTCCAGAAATCTCAGCAAATATTTTTTCACCCAAACTGAATGATACTTTCAGGTAATGATCAGTACACTAAGGCGACTTGGTTCCCGCAACTTCATCCTTCTATGTTGAAGCGTTCATTTCCAGTAACAGTTTGAATTTTTAGGTTTCACTCTATTTTCTCCTATATTGATAGATGTATTTGGAACTCTAAATCCAACACGGTTTGTGCTAGCTTCTTGAAACTTGACACAATAATCTATTTTCACGTTCTATCTCTATGTTTTGTTTCCTCTTGATGTAGCCCTAAGCAGTGACTGGCGAGAAACACTTCCATATAAAAGGGTTGCCAAGCGTCCAAAAATTACGAATCTCCAGAAATCTCAGCAAATATTTTTTCACCCAAACTGGATGTTATTTTCAGGTAATGATCAGTACACTAAGCTGACTTGGTTCACCAAATTTCATTCTTCTATGTTGAAGCGTTCGTTTCCAGTAACAGTTGGAATTTTTAGGTTTCACTCTGTTTTCTCCTATATTGATAGATGTATTTGGAACTCTAAATCCAACACGGTTTGTGCTAGCTTCTTGAAACTTGACACAATAATGTAGTTTCAAGTTCTATCTCTATGTTTTGTTTCCTCTTGATGTAGCCCTAAGCAGTGACTGGCGAGAAACACTTCTATAAAAAGGGGTTGCCAAGCGTCCAAAAATTACGAATCTCCAGAAATCTCAGCAAATATTTTTTCACCCAAACTGGATGATATTTTCAGGTAATGATCAGTACACTAAGCTGACTTGGTTCACCAAATTTCGTTCTTCTATGTTGAAGCGTTCGTTTCCAGTAACAGTTTGAATTTTTAGGTTTCACTCTGTTTTCTCCTATATTGATAGATGTATTTGGAACTCTAAATCCAACACGGTTTGTGCTAGCTTCTTGAAACTTGACCCAATAATGTAGTTTCACGTTCTATCTCTATGTTTTGTTTCCTCTTGATGTAGCCCTAAGCAGTGACTGGCGAGAAACACTTCCATATAAAGGGGTTGCCAAGCGTCCAAAAATTACAAATCTCCAGAAATCTCAGCAAATATTTTTTCACCCAAACTGGATGATACTTTCAGGTAATGATCAGTACACTAAGCTGACCTGGTTCCCCAAATTTCATTCTTCTATGTTGAAGCGTTCGTTTCCAGTAACAGTTTGAATTTTTAGGTTTCACTCTGTTTTCTCCTATATTGATAGATGTATTTGGAACTCTAAATACAACACGGTTTGTGCTAGCTTCTTGAAACTTGACACAATAAAGTAGTTTCACGTTCTATCTCTATGTTTTGTTTCCTCTTGATGTAGCCCTAAGCAGTGACTGGCGAGAAACACTTTCATGGAAAGGGGTTGCCAAGCATCCAAAAATTACGAATCTCCAGAAATCTCAGCAAATATTTTTTCACCCAAACTTGATGATAGTTTCAGGTAATGATCAGTACACTAAGGCGACTTGGTTCCCGAAACTTCTTTCTTCTATGTTGAAGCATTCATTTCCAGTAACAGTTTGAATTTTTAGGTTTCATTCTGTTTTCTCCTATATTGATTGATATATTTGGAACTCTAAATCCAACACGGTTTGTGCTAGCTTCTTGAAACTTGACAAAATAAAGTAGTTTCACGTTCTGTCTCTATGTTTTGTTTCCTCTTGATGTAGCCCTTAACAGTGACTGGCGAGAAACACTTTCATGGAAACGGGTTGCCAAGCTTCCAAAAATTACAAATCTCCAGAAATCTCAGCAAATATTTTTTCACACAAACTTGATGATCCTTTCAGGTAATGATCAGAACACTAAGCCCACTTGGTTCACCAAATTTCGTTCTTCTATGTTGAAGCGTTCGTTTCCAGTAACAGTTTGAATTTTTAGGTTTCACTCTGTTTTCTCCTATATTGATAGATGCATTTGGAACTCTAAATCCAACACGGTTTGTGCTAGCTTCTTGAAACTTGACACAATAAAGTAGTTTCATGTTCTATCTCTATGTTTTGTTTCCTCTTGATGTAGCCCTAAGCAGTGACTGGCGAGAAACACTTTCATGGAAAGGGGTTGCCAAGCATCCAAAAAATACGAATCTCCAGAAATCTCAGCAAATATTTTTTCACCCAAACTGAATGATACTTTCAGGTAATGATCAGTACACTAAGGCGACTTGGTTCCCGCAACTTCGTCCTTCTATGTTGAAGCGTTCATTTCCAGTAACAGTTTGAATTTTTAGGTTTCACTCTATTTTCTCCTATATTGATAGATGTATTTGGAACTCTAAATCCAACACGGTTTGTGCTAGCTTCTTGAAACTTGACACAATAATGTAGTTTCACGTTCTATCTCTATGTTTTGTTTCCTCTTGATGTAGCCCTAAGCAGTGACTGGCGAGAAACACTTCCATATAAAGGGGTTGCCAAGCGTCCAAAAATTACGAATCTCCAGAAATCTCAGCAAATATTTTTTCACCCAAACTGGATGATATTTTCTGGTAATGATCAGTACACTAAGCTGACTTGGTTCACCAAATTTCGTTCTTCTATGTTGAAGCGTTCGTTTCCAGTAACAGTTTGAGTTTTTAGGTTTCACTCTGTTTTCTCCTATATTGATAGATGTATTTGGAACTCTAAATCCAACACGGTTTGTGCTAGCTTCTTGAAACTTGACACAATAATGTAGTTTCACGTTCTATCTCTATGTTTTGTTTCCTCTTGATGTAGCCCTAAGCAGTGACTGGCGAGAAACACTTCCATATAAAGGGGTTGCCAAGCGTCCAAAAATTACGAATCTCCAGAAATCTCAGCAAATATTTTTTCACCCAAACTGGATGATACTTTCAGGTAATGATGAGTACACTAAGCTGACTTGGTTCACCAAATTTCGTTCTTCTATGTTGAAGCGTTCGTTTCCAGTAACAGTTTGAATTTTTAGGTTTCACTCTGTTTTCTCCTATATTGATAGATGTATTTGGAACTCTAAATACAACACGGTTTGTGCTAGCTTCTTGAAACTTGACACAATTAATTAGTTTCACGTTCTGTCTCTATGTTTTGTTTCCTCTTGATGTAGCCCTTAGCAGTGACTGGCGAGAAACACTTTCATGGAAAGGGGTTGCCAAGCATCCAAAAATTACAAATCTCCAGAAATCTCAGCAAATATTTTTTCACCCAAACTGGATGATACTTTCAGGTAATGATCAGTACACTAAGCTGACTTGGTTCCCCAAATTTCATTCTTCTATGTTGAAGCGTTCGTTTCCAGTAACAGTTTGAATTTTTAGGTTTCACTCTGTTTTCTCCTATATTGATAGATGTACTTGGAACTCTAAATCCAACACGGTTTGTGCTAGCTTCTTGAAACTTGACACAATAATGTAGTTTCATGTTCTATCTCTATGTTTTGTTTCCTCTTGATGTAGCCCTAAGCATTTACTGGCGAGAAACACTTTCATGGAAAGGGGTTGCCAAGCATCCAAAAATTACGAATCTCCAGAAATCTCAGCAAATATTTTTTCACCCAAACTGGATGATCCTTTCAGGTAATGATCAGTACACTAAGCTGACTTGGTTCCCCAAATTTCATTCTTCTATGTTGAAGCGTTCGTTTCCAGTAACAGTTTGAATTTTTAGGTTTCACTCTGTTTTCTCCTATAATGATAGATGTATTTGGAACTCTAAATCCAACACGGTTTGTGCTAGCTTCTTGAAACTTGACACAATAATGTAGTTTCACGTTCTATCTCTATGTTTTGTTTCCTCTTGATGTAGCCCTAAGCAGTTACTGGCGAGAAACACTTCCATATTAAGGGGTTGCCAAGCGTCCAAAAATTACGAATCTCCAGAAATCTCAGCAAATATTTTTTCACCCAAACTGGATGATACTTTCAGGTAATGATCAGTACACTAAGCTGACTTGGTTCACCAAATTTCGTTCTTCTATGTTGAAGCGTTCTTTTCCAGTAACAGTTTGAATTTTTAGGTTTCACTCTGTTTTCTCCTATATTGATAGATGTATTTGGAACTCTAAATCCAACACGGTTTGTGCTAGCTTCTTGAAACTTGACACAATAATGTAGTTTCAAGTTCTATCTCTATGTTTTGTTTCCTCTTGATGTAGCCCTAAGCAGTGACTGGCGAGAAACACTTCTATAAAAAGGGGTTGCCAAGCGTCCAAAAATTACGAATCTCCAGAAATCTCAGCAAATATTTTTTCACCCAAACTGGATGATACTTTCAGGTAATGATCAGTACACTAAGCTGACTTGGTTCCCCAAATTTCATTCTTCTATGTTGAAGCATTCGTTTCCAGTAACAGTTTGAATTTTTAGGTTTCACTCTGTTTTCTCCTATATTGATAGATGTATTTGGAACTCTAAATACAACACGGTTTGTGCTAGCTTCTTGAAACTTGACACAATAAATTAGTTTCACGTTCTGTCTCTATGTTTTGTTTCCTCTTGATGTAGCCCTTAGCAGTGAGGGCGAGAAACACTTTCATGGAAAGGGGTTGTCAAGCATCCAAAAATTACGAATCTCCAGAAATCTCAGCAAATATTTTTTCACCCAAACTGGATGATACTTTCAGGTAATGATCAGTACACTAAGCTGACTTGGTTCCCCAAATTTCATTCTTCTATGTTGAAGCGTTCGTTTCCAGTAACAGTTTGAATTTTTAGGTTTCACTCTGTTTTCTCCTATATTGATAGATGTATTTGGAACTCTAAATACAACACGGTTTGTGCTAGCTTCTTGAAACTTGACACAATAAAGTAGTTTCACGTTCTATCTCTATGTTTTGTTTCCTCTTGATGTAGCCCTAAGCAGTGACTGGCGAGAAACACTTTCATGGAAAGGGGTTGCCAAGCATCCAAAAATTACGAATCTCCAGAAATCTCAGCAAATATTTTTTCACCCAAACTTGATGATAGTTTCAGGTAATGATCAGTACACTAAGGCGACTTGGTTCCCGAAACTTCTTTCTTCTATGTTGAAGCGTTCATTTCCAGTAACAGTTTGAATTTTTAGGTTTCATTCTGTTTTCTCCTATATTGATAGATGTATTTGGAACTCTAAATCCAACACGGTTTGTGCTAGCTTCTTGAAACTTGACACAATAAAGTAGTTTCACGTTCTTTCTCTATGTTTTGTTTCCTCTTGACGTAGCACTTAGCAGTGACTGGCGAGAAACACTTTCATGGAAATGGGTTGCCAAGCTTCCAAAAATTACGAATCTCCAGAAATCTCAGCAAATATTTTTTCACCCAAACTGGATGATCCTTTCAGGTAATGATCAGAACACTAAGCCCACTTGGTTCACCAAATTTCGTTCTTCTATGTTGAAGCGTTCTTTTCCAGTAACAGTTTGAATTTTTAGGTTTCACTCTGTTTTCTCCTATATTGATAGATGTATTTGGAACTCTAAATCCAACACGGTTTGTGCTAGCTTCTTGAAACTTGACACAATAAAGTAGTTTCACGTTCTGTCTCTGTGTTTTGTTTCCTCTTGATGTAGCCCTTAGCAGTGACTGGCGAGAAACACTTTCATGGAAACGGGTTGACAAGCGTCCAAAAATTACGAATCTCCAGAAATCTCAGCAAATATTTTTTCACCCAAACTGGATGATACTTTCAGGTAATGATCAGTACACTAAGCTGACTTGGTTCCCCAAATTTCATTCTTCTATGTTGAAGAGTTCGTTTCCAGTAACAGTTTGAATTTTTAGGTTTCACTCTGTTTTCTCCTATATTGATAGATGTATTTGGAACTCTAAATCCAACACGGTTTGTGCTAGCTTCTTGAAACTTGACACAATAATGTAGTTTCATGTTCTATCTCTATGTTTTGTTTCCTCTTGATGTAGCCCTAAGCATTGACTGGCGAGAAACACTTCCATATTAAGCGGTTGCCAAGCGTCCAAAAATTACGAATCTCCAGAAATCTCAGCAAATATTTTTTCACCCAAACTGGATGATACTTTCAGGTAATGATCAGTACAGTAAGCTGACTTGGTTCCCCAAATTTCATTCTTCTATGTTGAAGCGTTCGTTTCCAGTAACAGTTTGAATTTTTAGGTTTCACTCTGTTTTCTCCTATATTGATAGATGTATTTGGAACTCTAAATACAACACGGTTTGTGCTAGCTTCTTGAAACTTGACACAATTAATTAGTTTCACGTTCTGTCTCTATGTTTTGTTTCCTCTTGATGTAGCCCTTAGCAGTAACTGGCGAGAAACACTTTCATGGAAAGGGGTTGCCAAGCATCCAAAAATTACGAATCTCCAGAAATCTCAGCAAATATTTTTTCACCCAAACTGGATGATACTTTCAGGTAATGATCAGTACACTAAGCTGACTTGGTTCCCCAAATTTCATTCTTCTATGTTGAAGCGTTCGTTTCCAGTAACAGTTTGAATTTTTAGGTTTCACTCTGTTTTCTCCTATAATGATAGATGTATTTGGAACTCTAAATCCAACACGGTTTGTGCTAGCTTCTTGAAACTTGACACAATAATGTAGTTTCACGTTCTATCTCTATGTTTTGTTTCCTCTTGATGTAGCCCTAAGCAGTTACTGGCGAGAAACACTTCCATATTAAGGGGTTGCCAAGCGTCCAAAAATTACGAATCTCCAGAAATCTCAGCAAATATTTTTTCACCCAAACTGGATGATACTTTCAGGTAATGATCAGTACACTAAGCTGACTTGGTTCCCCAAATTTCGTTCTTCTATGTTGAAGCGTTCGTTTCCAGTAACAGTTTGAATTTTTAGGTTTCACTCTGTTTTCTCCTATATTGATAGATGTATTTGGAACTCTAAATCCAACACGGTTTGTGCTAGCTTCTTGAAACTTGACACAATAATGTAGTTTCAAGTTCTATCTCTATGTTTTGTTTCCTCTTGATGTAGCCCTAAGCAGTGACTGGCGAGAAACACTTCCATATTAAGGGGTTGCCAAGCGTCCAAAAATTACGAATCTCCAGAAATCTCAGCAAATATTTTTTCACCCAAACTGGATGATACTTTCAGGTAATGATCAGTACACTAAGCTGACTTGGTTCCCCAAATTTCATTCTTCTATGTTGAAGCGTTCGTTTCCAGTAACAGTTTGAATTTTTAGGTTTCACTCTGTTTTCTCCTATATTGATAGATGTATTTGGAACTCTAAATACAACACGGTTTGTGCTAGCTTCTAGAAACTTGACACAATAAATTAGTTTCACGTTCTCTCTCTATGTTTTGTTTCCTCTTGATGTAGCCCTTAGCAGTGACTGGCGAGAAACACTTTCATGGAAAGGGGTTGCCAAGCATCCAAAAATTACGAATCTCCAGAAATTTCAGCAAATATTTTTTCACCCAAACTGGATGATCCTTTCAGGTAATGATCAGTAGACTAAGCTGACTTGGTTCCCTAAATTTCCTTCTTCTATGTTGAAGCGTTCGTTTCCAGTAACAGTTTGAATTTTTAGGTTTCACTCTGTTTTCTCCTATAATGATAGATGTATTTGGAACTCTAAATCCAACACGGTTTGTGCTAGCTTCTTGAAACTTGACACAATAATGTAGTTTCACGTTCTATCTCTATGTTTTGTTTCCTCTTGATGTAGCCCTAAGCAGTTACTGGCGAGAAACACTTCCATATTAAGGGGTTGCCAAGCGTCCAAAAATTACGAATCTCCAGAAATCTCAGCAAATATTTTTTCACCCAAACTGGATGATACTTTCAGGTAATGATCAGTACACTAAGCTGACTTGGTTCCCCAAATTTCGTTCTTCTATGTTGAAGCGTTCGTTTCCAGTAACAGTTTGAATTTTTAGGTTTCACTCTGTTTTCTCCTATATTGATAGATGTATTTGGAACTCTAAATCCAACACGGTTTGTGCTAGCTTCTTGAAACTTGACACAATAATGTAGTTTCAAGTTCTATCTCTATGTTTTGTTTCCTCTTGATGTAGCCCTAAGCAGTGACTGGCGAGAAACACTTCCATAAAAAGGGGTTGCCAAGCGTCCAAAAATTACGAATCTCCAGAAATCTCAGCAAATATTTTTTCACCCAAACTGGATGATACTTTCAGGTAATGATCAGTACACTAAGCTGACTTGGTTCCCCAAATTTCATTCTTCTATGTTGAAGCGTTCGTTTCCAGTAACAGTTTGAATTTTTAGGTTTCACTCTGTTTTCTCCTATATTGATAGATGTATTTGGAACTCTAAATACAACACGGTTTGTGCTAGCTTCTAGAAACTTGACACAATAAATTAGTTTCACGTTCTGTCTCTATGTTTTGTTTCCTCTTGATGTAGCCCTTAGCAGTGACTGGCGAGAAACACTTTCATGGAAAGGGGTTGCCAAGCATCCAAAAATTACGAATCTCCAGAAATCTCAGCAAATATTTTTTCACCCAAACTGGATGATCCTTTCAGGTAATGATCAGTACACTAAGCTGACTTGGTTCCCCAAATTTCATTCTTCTATGTTGAAGCGTTCGTTTCCAGTAACAGTTTGAATTTTTAGGTTTCACTCTGTTTTCTCCTATAATGATAGATGTATTTGGAACTCTAAATCCAACACGGTTTGTGCTAGCTTCTTGAAACTTGACACAATAATGTAGTTTCACGTTCTATCTCTATGTTTTGTTTCCTCTTGATGTAGCCCTAAGCAGTTACTGGCGAGAAACACTTCCATATTAAGGGGTTGCCAAGCGTCCAAAAATTACGAATCTCCAGAAATCTCAGCAAATATTTTTTCACCCAAACTGGATGATACTTTCAGGTAATGATCAGTACACTAAGCTGACTTGGTTCACCAAAGTTCGTTCTTCTATGTTGAAGCGTTCGTTTCCAGTAACAGTTTGAATTTTTAGGTTTCACTCTGTTTTCTCCTATATTGATAGATGTATTTGGAACTCTAAATCCAACACGGTTTGTGCTAGCTTCTTGAAACTTGACACAATAATGTAGTTTCAAGTTCTATCTCTATGTTTTGTTTCCTCTTGATGTAGCCCTAAGCAGTGACTGGCGAGAAACACTTCCATAAAAAGGGGTTGCCAAGCGTCCAAAAATTACGAATCTCCAGAAATCTCAGCAAATATTTTTTCACCCAAACTGGATGATACTTTCAGGTAATGATCAGTACACTAAGCTGACTTGGTTCCCCAAATTTCATTCTTCTATGTTGAAGCGTTCGTTTCCAGTAACAGTTTGAATTTTTAGGTTTCACTCTGTTTTCTCCTATATTGATAGATGTATTTGGAACTCTAAATACAACACGGTTTGTGCTAGCTTCTTGAAACTTGACACAATAAATTAGTTTCACGTTCTGTCTCTATGTTTTGTTTCCTCTTGATGTAGCCCTTAGCAGTGACTGGCGATAAACACTTTCATGGAAAGGGGTTGCCAAGCATCCAAAAATTACGAATCTCCAGAAATCTCAGCAAATATTTTTTCACCCAAACTGGATGATACTTTCAGGTAATGATAAGTACACTAAGCTGACTTGGTTCCCCAAATTTCATTCTTCTATGTTGAAGCATTCGTTTCAAGTAACAGTTTGAATTTTTAGGTTTCACTCTGTTTTCTCCTATATTGATAGATGTATTTGGAACTCTAAATACAACACGGTTTGTGCTAGCTTCTTGAAACTTGACACAATAAAGTAGTTTCACGTTCTATCTCTATGTTTTGTTTCCTCTTGATGTAGCCCTAAGCAGTGACTGGCGAGAAACACTTTCATGGAAAGGGGTTGCCAAGCATCCAAAAATTACGAATCTCCAGAAATCTCAGCAAATATTTTTTCACCCAAACTTGATGATAGTTTCAGGTAATGATCAGTACACTAAGGCGACTTGGTTCCCGAAACTTCTTTCTTCTATGTTGAAGCGTTCATTTACAGTAACAGTTTGAATTTTTAGGTTTCATTCTGTTTTCTCCTATATTGATAGATGTATTTGGAACTCTAAATCCAACACGGTTTGTGCTAGCTTCTTGAAACTTGACACAATAAAGTAGTTTTACGTTCTTTCTCTATGTTTTGTTTCCTCTTGACGTAGCCCTTAGCAGTGACTGGCGAGAAACACTTTCATGGAAATGGGTTGCCAAGCTTCCAAAAATTACGAATCTCCAGAAATCTCAGCAAATATTTTTTCACACAAACTGGATGATCCTTTCAGGTAATGATCAGAACACTAAGCCCACTTGGTTCACCAAATTTCGTTCTTCTATGTTGAAGCGTTCTTTTCCAGTAACAGTTTGAATTTTTAGGTTTCACTCTGTTTTCTCCTATATTGATAGATGTATTTGGAACTCTAAATCCAACACGGTTTGTGCTAGCTTCTTGAAACTTGACACAATAAAGTAGTTTCACGTTCTGTCTCTATGTTTTGTTTCCTCTTGATGTAGCCCTTAGCAGTGACTGGCGAGAAACACTTTCATGGAAACGGGTTGCCAAGCGTCCAAAAATTACGAATCTCCAGAAATCTCAGCAAATATTTTTTCACCCAAACTGGATGATACTTTCAGGTAATGATCAGTACACTAAGCTGACTTGGTTCACCAAATTTCATTCTTCTATGTTGAAGAGTTCGTTTCCAGTAACAGTTTGAATTTTTAGGTTTCACTCTGTTTTCTCCTATATTGATAGATGTATTTGGAACTCTAAATCCAACACGGTTTGTGCTAGCTTCTTGAAACTTGACACAATAATGTAGTTTCATGTTCTATCTCTATGTTTTGTTTCCTCTTGATGTAGCCCTAAGCATTGACTGGCGAGAAACACTTCCATATTAAGTGGTTGCCAAGCGTCCAAAAATTACGAATCTCCAGAAATCTCAGCAAATATTTTTTCACACAAACTGCATGATACTTTCAGGTAATGATCAGTACAGTAAGCTGACTTGGTTCCCCAAATTTCATTCTTCTATGTTGAAGCGTTCGTTTCCAGTAACAGTTTGAATTTTTAGGTTTCACTCTGTTTTCTCCTATATTGATAGATGTATTTGGAACTCTAAATACACCACGGTTTGTGCTAGCTTCTTGAAACTTGACACAATTAATTAGTTTCACGTTCTGTCTCTATGTTTTGTTTCCTCTTGATGTAGCCCTTAGCAGTGACTGGCGAGAAACACTTTCATGGAAAGGGGTTGCCAAGCATCCAAAAATTACGAATCTCCAGAAATCTCAGCAAATATTTTTTCACCCAAACTGGATGATCCTTTCAGGTAATGATCAGTACACTAAGCTGACTTGGTTCCCCAAATTTCATTCTTCTATGTTGAAGCGTTCGTTTCCAGTAACAGTTTGAATTTTTAGGTTTCACTCTGTTTTCTCCTATAATGATAGATGTATTTGGAACTCTAAATCCAACACGGTTTGTGCTAGCTTCTTGAAACTTGACACAATAATGTAGTTTCACGTTCTATCTGTATGTTTTGTTTCCTCTTGATGTAGCCCTAAGCAGTGACTGGCGAGAAACACTTCCATAAAAAGGGGTTGCCAAGCGTCCAAAAATTACGAATCTCCAGAAATCTCAGCAAATATTTTTTCACCCAAACTGGATGATACTTTCAGGTAATGATCAGTACACTAAGCTGACTTGGTTCCCCAAATTTCATTCTTCTATGTTGAAGCGTTCGTTTCCAGTAACAGTTTGAATTTTTAGGTTTCACTCTGTTTTCTCCTATATTGATAGATGTATTTGGAACTCTAAATACAACACGGTTTGTGCTAGCTTCTTGAAACTTGACACAATAAAGTAGTTTCACGTTCTGTCTCTATGTTTTGTTTCCTCTTGATGTAGCCCTTAGCAGTGACTGGCGAGAAACACTTTCATGGAAAGGGGTTGCCAAGCATCCAAAAATTACGAATCTCCAGAAATCTCAGCAAATATTTTTTTCACCCAAACTGGATGATACTTTCAGGTAATGATCAGTACACTAAGCTGACTTGGTTCCCCAAATTTCATTCTTCTATGTTGAAGCGTTCGTTTCCAGTAACAGTTTGAATTTTTAGGTTTCACTCTGTTTTCTCCTATATTGATAGATGTATTTGGAACTCTAAATACAACACGGTTTGTGCTAGCTTCTTGAAACTTGACACAATAAAGTAGTTTCAGGTTCTATCTCTATGTTTTGTTTCCTCTTGATGTAGCCCTAAGCAGTGACTGGCGAGAAACACTTTCATGGAAAGGGGTTGCCAAGCGTCCAAAAATTACGAATCTCCAGAAATCTCAGCAAATATTTTTTCACCCAAACTTGATGATAGTTTCAGGTAATGATCAGTACACTAAGGCGACTTGGTTCCCGAAACTTCTTTCTTCTATGTTGAAGCGTTCGTTTCCAGTAACAGTTTGAATTTTTAGGTTTCATTCTGTTTTCTCCTATATTGATAGATGTATTTGGAACTCTAAATCCAACACGGTTTGTGCTAGCTTCTTGAAAATTGACACAATAAAGTAGTTTCACGTTCTTTCTCTATGTTTTGTTTCCTCTTGACGTAGCCCTTAGCAGTGACTGGCGAGAAACACTTTCATGGAAATGGGTTGCCAAGCTTCCAAAAATTACGAATCTCCAGAAATCTCAGCAAATATTTTTTCACCCAAACTGGATGATCCTTTCAGGTAATGATCAGAACACTAAGCCCACTTGGTTCACCAAATTTCGTTCTTCTATGTTGAAGCGTTCTTTTCCAGTAACAGTTTGAATTTTTAGGTTTCACTCTGTTTTCTCCTATATTGATAGATGTATTTGGAACTCTAAATCCAACACGGTTTGTGCTAGCTTCTTGAAACTTGACACAATAAAGTAGTTTCACGTTCTGTCTCTATGTTTGTTTCCTCTTGATGTAGCCCTTAGCAGTGACTGGCGAGAAACACTTTCATGGAAACGGGTTGCCAAGCGTCCAAAAATTACGAATCTCCAGAAATCTCAGCAAATATTTTTTCACCCAAACTGGATGATACTTTCAGGTAATGATCAGTACACTAAGCTGACTTGGTTGCCCAAATTTCATTCTTCTATGTTGAAGCGTTCGTTTCCAGTAACAGTTTGAATTTTTAGGTTTCACTCTGTTTTCTCCTATATTGATAGATGTATTTGGAACTCTAAATACAATACGGTTTGTGCTAGCTTCTTGAAACTTGACACAATAAAGTAGTTTCACGTTCTATCTCTATGTTTTGTTTCCTCTTGATGTAGCCCTAAGCAGTGACTGGCGACAAACACTTTCATGGAAAGGGGTTGCCAAGCATCCAAAAATTACGAATCTCCAGAAATCTCAGCAAATATTTTTTCATCCAAACTGGATGATACTTTCAGGTAATGATCAGTACACTAAGCTGACTTGGTTCCCCAAATTTCATTCTTCTCTGTTGAAGCGTTCGTTTCCAGTAACAGTTTGAATTTTTAGTTTTCACTCCGTTTTCTCTGATATTCATAGATGTATTTGGAACTCTAAATCCAACACGGTTTGTGCTAGCTTCTTGAAACTTGACACAATAATGTAGTTTCACGTTCTATCTCTATGTTTTGTCTCCTCTTGATGTAGCCCTAAGCAGTAACTGGCGAGAAACACTTTCATGGAAAGGGGTTGCCAAGCATCCAAAAATTACGAATCTCCAGAAATCTCAGCAAATATTTTTTCACATAAAATTGATGATAGTTTCAGGTAATGATCAGTACACTAAGCTGACTTGGTTCCCCAAATTTCATTCTTCTCTGTTGAAGCGTTCTTTTCCAGTAACAGTTTGAATTTTTAGGTTTTACTCTGTTTTCTCCTATATTGATAGATATATTTGGAACTCTAAATCCAACACGGTTTGTGCTAGCTTCTTGAAACTTGACACAATAAAGTAGTTTCACGTTCTGTCTCTATGTTTTGTTTCCTCTTGATGTAGCCCTTAGCAGTGACTGGCGAGAAACACTTTCATGGAAACGGGTTGCCAAGCGTCCAAAAATTACGAATCTCCAGAAATCTCAGCAAATATTTTTTCACCCAAACTGGATGATACTTTCAGGTAATGATCAGTACACTAAGCTGACTTGGTTGCCCAAATTTCATTCTTCTATGTTGAAGCGTTCGTTTCCAGTAACAGTTTGAATTTTTAGGTTTCACTCTGTTTTCTCCTATATTGATAGATGTATTTGGAACTCTAAATACAACACGGTTTGTGCTAGCTTCTTGAAACTTGACACAATAATGTAGTTTCACGTTCTATCTCTATGTTTTGTTTCCTCTTGATGTAGCCCTAAGCAGTGACTGGCGAGAAACACTTCCATATAAAGGGGTTGCCAAGCGTCCAAAAATTACGAATCTCCAGAAATCTCAGCAAATATTTTTTCACCCAAACTGGATGATACTTTCAGGTAATGATCAGTACACTAAGCTGACTTGGTTCCCCAAATTTCGTTCTTCTATGTTGAAGCATTCGTTTCCAGTAACAGTTTGAATTTTTAGGTTTCACTCTGTTTTCTCCTATATTGATAGATGTATTTGGAACTCTAAATCCAACACGGTTTGTGCTAGCTTCTTGAAACTTGACACAATAATGTAGTTTCAAGTTCTATCTCTATGTTTTGTTTCCTCTTGATGTAGCCCTAAGCAGTGACTGGCGAGAAACACTTCCATAAAAAGGGGTTGCCAAGCGTCCAAAAATTACGAATCTCCAGAAATCTCAGCAAATATTTTTTCACCCAAACTGGATGATACTTTCAGGTAATGATCAGTACACTAAGCTGACTTGGTTCCCCAAATTTCATTCTTCTATGTTGAAGTGTTCGTTTCCAGTAACAGTTTGAATTTTTAGGTTTCACTCTGTTTTCTCCTATATTGATAGATGTATTTGGAACTCTAAATACAACACGGTTTGTGCTAGCTTCTTGAAACTTTACACAATAAAGTAGTTTCAGGTTCTATCTTTATGTTTTGTTTCCTCTTGATGTAGCCCTAAGCAGTGACTGGCGAGAAACACTTTCATGGAAAGGGGTTGCCAAGCGTCCAAAAATTACGAATCTCCAGAAATCTCAGCAAATATTTTTTCACCCAAACTTGATGATAGTTTCAGGTAATGATCAGTACACTAAGGCGACTTGGTTCCCGAAACTTCTTTCTTCTATGTTGAAGCGTTCGTTTCCAGTAACAGTTTGAATTTTTAGGTTTCATTCTGTTTTCTCCTATATTGATAGATGTATTTGGAACTCTAAATCCAACACGGTTTGTGCTAGCTTCTTGAAACTTGACACAATAAAGTAGTTTCACGTTCTTTCTCTATGTTTTGTTTCCTCTTGACGTAGCCCTTAGCAGTGACTGGCGAGAAACACTTTCATGGAAATGGGTTGCCAAGCTTCCAAAAATTACGAATCTCCAGAAACCTCAGCAAATATTTTTTCACCCAAACTGGATGATCCTTTCAGGTAATGATCAGAACACTAAGCCCACTTGGTTCACCAAATTTCGTTCTTCTATGTTGAAGCGTTCTTTTCCAGTAACAGTTTGAATTTTTAGGTTTCACTCTGTTTTCTCGTATATTGATAGATGTATTTGGAACTCTAAATCCAACACGGTTTGTGCTAGCTTCTTGAAACTTGACACAATAAAGTAGTTTCACGTTCTGTCTCTATGTTTTGTTTCCTCTTGATGTAGCCCTTAGCAGTGACTGGCGAGAAACACTTTCATGGAAACGGGTTGCCAAGCGTCCAAAAATTACGAATCTCCAGAAATCTCAGCAAATATTTTTTCACCCAAACTGGATGATACTTTCAGGTAATGATCAGTACACTAAGCTGACTTGGTTGCCCAAATTTCATTCTTCTATGTTGAAGCGTTCGTTTCCAGTAACAGTTTGAATTTTTAGGTTTCACTCTGTTTTCTCCTATATTGATAGATGTATTTGGAACTCTAAATCCAACACGGTTTGTGCTAGCTTCTTGAAACTTGACACAATAAAGTAGTTTCACGTTCTTTCTCTATGTTTTGTTTCCTCTTGACGTAGCCCTTAGCAGTGACTGGTGAGAAACACTTTCATGGAAATGGGTTGCCAAGCTTCCAAAAATTACGAATCTCCAGAAATCTCAGCAAATATTTTTTCACCCAAACTGGATGATACTTTCAGGTAATGATCAGTACACTAAGCTGACTTGGTTCCCCAAATTTCATTCTTCTCTGTTGAAGCGTTCGTTTCCAGTAACAGTTTGAATTTTTAGGTTTCACTCCGTTTTCTCTTATATTCATAGATGTATTTGGAACTCTAAATCCAACACGGTTTGTGCTAGCTTCTTGAAACTTGACACAATAATGTAGTTTCACGTTCTATCTCTATGTTTTGTTTCCTCTTGATGTAGCCCTAAGCAGTAACTGGCGAGAAACACTTTCATGGAAAGGGGTTGCCAAGCATCCAAAAATTACGAATCTCCAGAAATCTCAGCAAATATTTTTTCACATAAAATTGATGATAGTTTCAGGTAATGATCAGTACACTAAGGCGACTTGGTTCCCGAAACTTCGTTCTTCTATGTTGAAGCGTTCATTTCCAGTAACAGTTTGAATTTTTAGGTTTCATTCTGTTTTCTCCTATATTGATAGATGTATTTGGAACTCTAAATCCAACACGGTTTGTGCAAGCTTCTTGAAACTTGACACAATAATGTAGTTTCACGTTCTATCTCTATGTTTTGTTTCCTCTTGATGTAGCCCTAAGCAGTGACTGGCGAGAAACACTTCCATGGAAAGGGGTTGCCAAGCTTCCAAAAATTACGAATCTCCAGAAATTTCAGCAAATAATTTTTCACCCAAACTGGATGATACTTTCATGTAATGATCAGTACACTAAGCTGACTTGGTTCACCAAATTTCGTTCTTCTATGTTGAAGCGTTCGTTTCCAGTAACAGTTTGAATTTTTAGGTTTCACTCTGTTTTCTCCTATATTGATAGATGTATTTGGAACTCTAAATACAACACGGTTTGTGCTAGCTTCTTGAAACTTGACACAATAAAGTAGTTTCACGTTCTGTCTCTATGTTTTGTTTCCTCTTGATGTAGCCCTTAGCAGTGCCTGGCGAGAAACACTTTCATGGAAACGGGTTGCCAAGCGTCCAAAAATTACGAATCTCCAGAAATCTCAGCAAATATTTTTTCACCCAAACTGGATGATACTTTCAGGTAATGATCAGTACACTATGCTGACTTGGTTCCCCAAATTTCATTCTTCTATGTTGAAGCGTTCGTTTCCAGTAACAGTTTGAATTTTTAGGTTTCACTCTGTTTTCTCCTATATTGATAGATGTATTTGGAACTCTAAATCCAACACGGTTTGTGCTAGCTTCTTGAAACTTGACACAATAATGTAGTTTCATGTTCTATCTCTATGTTTTGTTTCCTCTTGATGTAGCCCTAAGCAGTGACTGGCGAGAAACACTTCCATAAAAAGGGGTTGCCAAGCGTCCAAAAATTACGAATCTCCAGAAATCTCAGCAAATATTTTTTCACCCAAACTGGATGATACTTTCAGGTAATGATCAGTACACTAAGCTGACTTGGTTCCCCAAATTTCATTCTTCTATGTTGAAGCGTTCATTTCCAGTAACAGTTTGAATTTTTAGGTTTCACTCTGTTTTCTCCTATATTGATAGATGTATTTGGAACTATAAATCCAACACGGTTTGTGCTAGCTTCTTGAATCTTGACACAATAAATTAGTTTCACGTTCTGTCTCTATGTTTTGTTTCCTCTTGATGTAGCCCTTAGCAGTGACTGGCGAGAAACACTTTCATGGAAAGGGGTTGCCAAGCATCCAAAAATTACGAATCTCCAGAAATCTCAGCAAATATTTTTTCACCCAAACTGGATGATACTTTCAGGTAATGATCAGTACACTAAGCTGACTTGGTTCCCCAAATTTCATTCTTCTATGTTGAAGCGTTCGTTTCCAGTAACAGTTTGAATTTTTAGGTTTCACTCTGTTTTCTCCTATAATGATAGATGTATTTGGAACTCTAAATCCAACACGGTTTGTGCTAGCTTCTTGAAACTTGACACAATAATGTAGTTTCACGTTCTATCTCTATGTTTTGTTTCGTCTTGATGTAGCCCTAAGCAGTTACTGGCGAGAAACACTTCCATATTAAGGGGTTGCCAAGCTTCCAAAAATTACGAATCTCCAGAAATATCAGCAAATATTTTTTCACCCAAACTGGATGATCCTTTCAGGTAATGATCAGAACACTAAGCCCACTTGGTTCACCAAATTTCGTTCTTCTGTGTTGAAGCGTTCTTTTCCAGTAACAGTTTGAATTTTTAGGTTTCACTCTGTTTTCTCCTATATTGATAGATGTATTTGGAACTCTAAATCCAACACGGTTTGTGCTAGCTTCTTGAAACTTGACACAATAAAGTAGTTTCACGTTCTGTCTCTATGTTTTGTTTCCTCTTGATGTAGCCCTTAGCAGTGACTGGCGAGAAACACTTTCATGGAAACGGGTTGCCAAGCTTCCAAAAATTACGAATCTCCAGAAATCTCAGCAAATATTTTTTCACACAAACTGGATGATCCTTTCAGGTAATGATCAGAACATTAAGCCCACTTGGTTCACCAAATTTCGTTCTTCTATGTTGAAGCGTTCTTTTCCAGTAACAGTTTGAATTTTTAGGTTTCACTCTGTTTTCTCCTATATTGATAGATGTATTTGGAACTCTAAATCCAACACGGTTTGTGCTAGCTTCTTGAAACTTGACACAATAATGTAGTTTCAAGTTCTATCTCTATGTTTTGTTTCCTCTTGATGTAGCCCTAAGCAGTGACTGGCGAGAAAGACTTCCATGGAAAGGGGTTGCCAAGCTTCAAAAATTACGAATCTCCAGAAATCTCAGCAAATATTTTTTCACCCAAACTGGATGATACTTTCAGGTAATGATCCGTACACTAAGCTGACTTGGTTCACCAAATTTCGTTCTTCTATGTTGAAGCGTTCGTTTCCAGTAACAGTTTGAATTTTTAGGTTTCACTCTGTTTTCTCCTATATTGATAGATGTATTTGGAACTCTAAATCCAACACGGTTTGTGCTAGCTTCTTGAAACTTGACACAATAATGTAGTTTCACGTTCTATGTCTATGTTTTGTTTCCTCTTGATGTAGCCCTAAGCAGTGACTGGCGAGAAACACTTCCATATAAAGGGGTTGCCAAGCGTCCAAAAATTACGAATCTCCAGAAATCTCAGCAAATATTTTTTCACCCAAACTGGATGATACTTTCAGGTAATGATCAGTACACTAAGCTGACTTGGTTCCCCAAATTTCATTCTTTTATGTTGAAGCGTTCGTTTCCAGTAACAGTTTGAATTTTTAGGTTTCACTCTGTTTTCTCCTATATTGATAGATGTATTTGGAACTCTAAATCCAACACGGTTTGTGCTAGCTTCTTGAAACTTGACACAATAATGTAGTTTCAAGTTCTATCTCTATGTTTTGTTTCCTCTTGATGTAGCCCTAAGCAGTGACTGGCGAGAAACACTTCCATATAAAGGGGTTGCCAAGCGTCCAAAAATTACGAATCTCCAGAAATCTCAGCAAATATTTTTTCACCCAAACTGGATGATACTTTCAGGTAATGATCAGTACACTAAGCTGACTTGGTTCCCCAAATTTCATTCGTCTATGTTGAAGCGTTCGTTTCCAGTAACAGTTTGAATTTTTAGGTTTCACTCTGTTTTCTCCTATATTGATAGATGTATTTGGAACTCTAAATCCAACACGGTTTGTGCTAGCTTCATGAAACTTGACACAATAATGTAGTTTCACGTTCTATCTCTATGTTTTGTTTCCTCTTGATGTAGCCCTAAGCAGTGACTGGCGAGAAACACTTTCATGGAAAGGGGTTGCCAAGCATCCAAAAATTACGAATCTCCAGAAATCTCAGCAAATATTTTTTCACACAAACTTGATGATACTTTCAGGTAATGATCAGTACACTAAGGCGACTTGGTTCCCAAAACTTCATTCTTCTATGTTGAAGCATTCATTTCCAGTAACAGTTTGAATTTTTTGGTTTCATTCTGTTTTCTCCTATATTGATAGATGTATTTGGAACTCTAAATCCAACACGGTTTGTGCTAGCTTCTTGAAACTTGACACAATAAAGTAGTTTCACGTTCTGTCTCTATGTTTTGTTTCCTCTTGATGTAGCCCTTAGCAGTGACTGGCGAGAAACACTTTCATGGAAACGGGTTGCCAAGCTTCCAAAAATTACGAATCTCCAGAAATCTCAGCAAATATTTTTTCACACAAACTGGTGATCCTTTCAGGTAATGATCAGAACACTAAGCCCACTTGGTTCACCAAATTTCGTTCTTCTATGTTGAAGCGTTCTTTTCCAGTAACAGTTTGAATTTTTAGGTTTCACTCTGTTTTCTCCTATATTGATAGATGTATTTGGAACTCTAAATCCAACACGGTTTGTGCTAGCTTCTTGAAACTTGACACAATAATGTAGTTTCACGTTCTATCTCTATGTTTTGTTTCCTCTTGATGTAGCCCTATGCAGTGACTGGCGAGAAAGACTTCCATGGAAAGGGGTTGCCAAGCTTCAAAAATTACGAATCTCCAGAAATCTCAGCAAATATTTTTTCACCCAAACTGGATGATACTTTCAGGTAATGATCCGTACACTAAGCTGACTTGGTTCACCAAATTTCGTTCTTCTATGTTGAAGCGTTCGTTTCCAGTAACAGTTTGAATTTTTAGGTTTCACTCTGTTTTCTCCTATATTGATAGATGTATTTGGAACTCTAAATCCAACACGGTTTGTGCTAGCTTCTTGAAACTTGACACAATAATGTAGTTTCACGTTCTATCTCTATGTTTTGTTTCCTCTTGATGTAGCCCTAAGCAGTGACTGGCGAGAAACACTTCCATATAAAGGGGTTGCCAAGCGTCCAAAAATTACGAATCTCCAGAAATCTCAGCAAATATTTTTTCACCCAAACTGGATGATACTTTCAGGTAATGATCAGTACACTAAGCTGACTTGGTTCCCCAAATTTCATTCTTTTATGTTGAAGCGTTCGTTTACAGTAACAGTTTGAATTTTTAGGTTTCACTCTGTTTTCTCCTATATTGATAGATGTATTTGGAACTCTAAATCCAACACGGTTTGTGCTAGCTTCTTGAAACTTGACACAATAATGTAGTTTCAAGTTCTATCTCTATGTTTTGTTTCCTCTTGATGTAGCCCTAAGCAGTGACTGGCGAGAAACACTTCCATATAAAGGGGTTGCCAAGCGTCCAAAAATTACGAATCTCCAGAAATCTCAGCAAATATTTTTTCACCCAAACTGGATGATACTTTCAGGTAATGATCAGTACACTAAGCTGACTTGGTTCCCCAAATTTCATTCGTCTATGTTGAAGCGTTCGTTTCCAGTAACAGTTTGAATTTTTAGGTTTCACTCTGTTTTCTCCTATATTGATAGATGTATTTGGAACTCTAAATCCAACACGGTTTGTGCTAGCTTCATGAAACTTGACACAATAATGTAGTTTCACGTTCTATCTCTATGTTTGGTTTCCTCTTGATGTAGCCCTAAGCAGTGACTGGCGAGAAACACTTTCATGGAAAGGGGTTGCCAAGCATCCAAAAATTACGAATCTCCAGAAATCTCAGCAAATATTTTTTCACCCAAACTTGATGATAGTTTCAGGTAATGATCAGTACACTAAGGCGACTTGGTTCCCAAAACTTCGTTCTTCTATGTTGAAGCATTCATTTCCAGTAACAGTTTGAATTTTTTGGTTTCATTCTGTTTTCTCCTATATTGATAGATGTATTTGGAACTCTAAATCCAACACGGTTTGTGCTAGCTTCTTGAAACTTGACACAATAAAGTAGTTTCACGTTCTGTCTCTATGTTTTGTTTCCTCTTCATGTAGCCCTTAGCAGTGACTGGCGAGAAACACTTTCATGGAAACGGGTTGCCAAGCTTCCAAAAATTACGAATCTCCAGAAATCTCAGCAAATATTTTTTCACACAAACTGGATGATCCTTTCAGGTAATGATCAGAACACTAAGCCCACTTGGTTCACCAAATTTCTTTCTTCTATGTTGAAGCGTTCTTTTCCAGTAACAGTTTGAATTTTTAGGTTTCACTCTGTTTTCTCCTATATTGATAGATGTATTTGGAACTCTAAATCCAACACGGTTTGTGCTAGCTTCTTGAAACTTGACACAATAATGTAGTTTCACGTTCTATCTCTATGTTTTGTTTCCTCTTGATGTAGCCCTAAGCAGTGACTGGCGAGAAACACTTCCATGGAAAGGGGTTGCCAAGCTTCCAAAAATTACGAATCTCCAGAAATCTCAGCAAATATTTTTTCACCCAAACTGGATGATACTTTCAGGTAATGATCCGTACACTAAGCTGACTTGGTTCACCAAATTTCGTTCTTCTATGTTGAAGCGTTCGTTTCCAGTAACAGTTTGAATTTTTAGGTTTCACTCTGTTTTCTCCTATATTGATAGATGTATTTGGAACTCTAAATCCAACACGGTTTGTGCTAGCTTCTTGAAACTTGACACAATAATGTAGTTTCACGTTCTATCTCTATGTTTTGTTTCCTCTTGATGTAGCCCTAAGCAGTGAGTGGCGAGAAACACTTCCATATAAAGGGGTTGCCAAGCGTCCAAAAATTACGAATCTCCAGAAATCTCAGCAAAAATTTTTTACCCAAACTTGATGATAGTTTCAGGTAATGATCAGTACACTAAGGCGACTTGGTTCCCGAAACTTCGTTCTTCTATGTTGAAGCGTTCATTTCCAGTAACAGTTTGAATTTTTAGGTTTCATTCTGTTTTCTCCTATATTGATAGATGTATTTGGAACTCTAAATCCAACACGGTTTGTGCTAGCTTCTTGAAACTTGACACAATAAAGTAGTTTCACGTTCTGTCTCTATGTTTTGTTTCCTCTTGATGTAGCCCTTAGCAGTGACTGGCGAGAAACACTTTCATGGAAACGGATTGCCAAGCTTCCAAAAATTACGAATCTCCAGAAATCTCAGCAAATATTTTTTCACCCAAACTGGATGATCCTTTCAGGTAATGATCAGAACACTAAGCCCACTTGGTTCACCAAATTTCGTTCTTCTGTGTTGAAGCGTTCTTTTCCAGTAACAGTTTGAATTTTTAGGTTTCACTCTGTTTTCTCCTATATTGATAGATGTATTTGGAACTCTAAATCCAACACGGTTTGTGCTAGCTTCTTGAAACTTGACACAATAAAGTAGTTTCACGTTCTGTCTCTATGTTTTGTTTCCTCTTGATGTAGCCCTTAGCAGTGACTGGCGAGAAACACTTTCATGGAAACGGGTTGCCAAGCTTCCAAAAATTACGAATCTCCAGAAATCTCAGCAAATATTTTTTCACACAAACTGGATGATCCTTTCAGGTAATGATCAGAACATTAAGCCCACTTGGTTCACCAAATTTCGTTCTTCTATGTTGAAGCGTTCTTTTCCAGTAACAGTTTGAATTTTTAGGTTTCACTCTGTTTTCTCCTATATTGATAGATGTATTTGGAACTCTAAATCCAACACGGTTTGTGCTAGCTTCTTGAAACTTGACACAATAATGTAGTTTCAAGTTCTATCTCTATGTTTTGTTTCCTCTTGATGTAGCCCTAAGCAGTGACTGGCGAGAAAGACTTCCATGGAAAGGGGTTGCCAAGCTTCAAAAATTACGAATCTCCAGAAATCTCAGCAAATATTTTTTCACCCAAACTGGATGATACTTTCAGGTAATGATCCGTACACTAAGCTGACTTGGTTCACCAAATTTCGTTCTTCTATGTTGAAGCGTTCGTTTCCAGTAACAGTTTGAATTTTTAGGTTTCACTCTGTTTTCTCCTATATTGATAGATGTATTTGGAACTCTAAATCCAACACGGTTTGTGCTAGCTTCTTGAAACTTGACACAATAATGTAGTTTCACGTTCTATGTCTATGTTTTGTTTCCTCTTGATGTAGCCCTAAGCAGTGACTGGCGAGAAACACTTCCATATAAAGGGGTTGCCAAGCGTCCAAAAATTACGAATCTCCAGAAATCTCAGCAAATATTTTTTCACCCAAACTGGATGATACTTTCAGGTAATGATCAGTACACTAAGCTGACTTGGTTCCCCAAATTTCATTCTTTTATGTTGAAGCGTTCGTTTCCAGTAACAGTTTGAATTTTTAGGTTTCACTCTGTTTTCTCCTATATTGATAGATGTATTTGGAACTCTAAATCCAACACGGTTTGTGCTAGCTTCTTGAAACTTGACACAATAATGTAGTTTCAAGTTCTATCTCTATGTTTTGTTTCCTCTTGATGTAGCCCTAAGCAGTGACTGGCGAGAAACACTTCCATATAAAGGGGTTGCCAAGCGTCCAAAAATTACGAATCTCCAGAAATCTCAGCAAATATTTTTTCACCCAAACTGGATGATACTTTCAGGTAATGATCAGTACACTAAGCTGACTTGGTTCCCCAAATTTCATTCGTCTATGTTGAAGCGTTCGTTTCCAGTAACAGTTTGAATTTTTAGGTTTCACTCTGTTTTCTCCTATATTGATAGATGTATTTGGAACTCTAAATCCAACACGGTTTGTGCTAGCTTCATGAAACTTGACACAATAATGTAGTTTCACGTTCTATCTCTATGTTTTGTTTCCTCTTGATGTAGCCCTAAGCAGTGACTGGCGAGAAACACTTTCATGGAAAGGGGTTGCCAAGCATCCAAAAATTACGAATCTCCAGAAATCTCAGCAAATATTTTTTCACCCAAACTTGATGATAGTTTCAGGTAATGATCAGTACACTAAGGCGACTTGGTTCCCAAAACTTCATTCTTCTATGTTGAAGCATTCATTTCCAGTAACAGTTTGAATTTTTTGGTTTCATTCTGTTTTCTCCTATATTGATAGATGTATTTGGAACTCTAAATCCAACACGGTTTGTGCTAGCTTCTTGAAACTTGACACAATAAAGTAGTTTCACGTTCTGTCTCTATGTTTTGTTTCCTCTTGATGTAGCCCTTAGCAGTGACTGGCGAGAAACACTTTCATGGAAACGGGTTGCCAAGCTTCCAAAAATTACGAATCTCCAGAAATCTCAGCAAATATTTTTTCACACAAACTGGTGATCCTTTCAGGTAATGATCAGAACACTAAGCCCACTTGGTTCACCAAATTTCGTTCTTCTATGTTGAAGCGTTCTTTTCCAGTAACAGTTTGAATTTTTAGGTTTCACTCTGTTTTCTCCTATATTGATAGATGTATTTGGAACTCTAAATCCAACACGGTTTGTGCTAGCTTCTTGAAACTTGACACAATAATGTAGTTTCACGTTCTATCTCTATGTTTTGTTTCCTCTTGATGTAGCCCTAAGCAGTGACTGACGAGAAAGACTTCCATGGAAAGGGGTTGCCAAGCTTCAAAAATTACGAATCTCCAGAAATCTCAGCAAATATTTTTTCACCCAAACTGGATGATACTTTCAGGTAATGATCCGTACACTAAGCTGACTTGGTTCACCAAATTTCGTTCTTCTATGTTGAAGCGTTCGTTTCCAGTAACAGTTTGAATTTTTAGGTTTCACTCTGTTTTCTCCTATATTGATAGATGTATTTGGAACTCTAAATCCAACACGGTTTGTGCTAGCTTCTTGAAACTTGACACAATAATGTAGTTTCACGTTCTATCTCTATGTTTTGTTTCCTCTTGATGTAGCCCTAAGCAGTGACTGGCGAGAAACACTTCCATATAAAGGGGTTGCCAAGCGTCCAAAAATTACGAATCTCCAGAAATCTCAGCAAATATTTTTTCACCCAAACTGGATGATACTTTCAGGTAATGATCAGTACACTAAGCTGACTTGGTTCCCCAAATTTCATTCTTTTATGTTGAAGCGTTCGTTTACAGTAACAGTTTGAATTTTTAGGTTTCACTCTGTTTTCTCCTATATTGATAGATGTATTTGGAACTCTAAATCCAACACGGTTTGTGCTAGCTTCTTGAAACTTGACACAATAATGTAGTTTCAAGTTCTATCTCTATGTTTTGTTTCCTCTTGATGTAGCCCTAAGCAGTGACTGGCGAGAAACACTTCCATATAAAGGGGTTGCCAAGCGTCCAAAAATTACGAATCTCCAGAAATCTCAGCAAATATTTTTTCACCCAAACTGGATGATACTTTCAGGTAATGATCAGTACACTAAGCTGACTTGGTTCCCCAAATTTCATTCGTCTATGTTGAAGCGTTCGTTTCCAGTAACAGTTTGAATTTTTAGGTTTCACTCTGTTTTCTCCTATATTGATAGATGTATTTGGAACTCTAAATCCAACACGGTTTGTGCTAGCTTCATGAAACTTGACACAATAATGTAGTTTCACGTTCTATCTCTATGTTTGGTTTCCTCTTGATGTAGCCCTAAGCAGTGACTGGCGAGAAACACTTTCATGGAAAGGGGTTGCCAAGCATCCAAAAATTACGAATCTCCAGAAATCTCAGCAAATATTTTTTCACCCAAACTTGATGATAGTTTCAGGTAATGATCAGTACACTAAGGCGACTTGGTTCCCAAAACTTCGTTCTTCTATGTTGAAGCATTCATTTCCAGTAACAGTTTGAATTTTTTGGTTTCATTCTGTTTTCTCCTATATTGATAGATGTATTTGGAACTCTAAATCCAACACGGTTTGTGCTAGCTTCTTGAAACTTGACACAATAAAGTAGTTTCACGTTCTGTCTCTATGTTTTGTTTCCTCTTCATGTAGCCCTTAGCAGTGACTGGCGAGAAACACTTTCATGGAAACGGGTTGCCAAGCTTCCAAAAATTACGAATCTCCAGAAATCTCAGCAAATATTTTTTCACACAAACTGGATGATCCTTTCAGGTAATGATCAGAACACTAAGCCCACTTGGTTCACCAAATTTCGTTCTTCTATGTTGAAGCGTTCTTTTCCAGTAACAGTTTGAATTTTTAGGTTTCACTCTGTTTTCTCCTATATTGATAGATGTATTTGGAACTGTAAATCCAACACGGTTTGTGCTAGCTTCTTGAAACTTGACACAATAATGTAGTTTCACGTTCTATCTCTATGTTTTTTTTCCTCTTGATGTAGCCCTAAGCAGTGACTGGCGAGAAACACTTTCATGGAAAGGGGTTGCCAAGCTTCCAAAAATTACGAATCTCCAGAAATCTCAGCAACTATTTTTTCACCCAAACTGGATGATACTTTCAGGTAATGATCAGTACACTAAGCTGACTTGGTTCACCAAATTTCGTTCTTCTATGTTGAAGCGTTCGTTTCCAGTAACAGTTTGTATTTTTAGGTTTCACTCTGTTTTCTCCTATATTGATAGATGTATTTGGAACTCTAAATCCAACACGGTTTGTGCTAGCTTCTTGAAACTTGACACAATAATGTAGTTTCACGTTCTATCTCTATGTTTTGTTTCCTCTTGATGTAGCCCTAAGCAGTGACTGGCGAGAAACACTTACATATAAAGGGGTTGCCAAGCATCCAAAAATTATGAATCTCCAGAAATCTCAGCAAATATTTTTTCACCCAAACTGGATGATACTTTCAGGTAATGATCAGTACTCTAAGCTGACTTGGTTCCCCAAATTTCATTCTTCTATGTTGAAGCGTTCTTTTCCAGTAACAGTTTGAATTTTTAGGTTTCACTCTGTTTTCTCCTATATTGATAGATGTATTTGGAACTCTAAATACAACACGGTTTGTGCTAGCTCCTTGAAACTTGACACAATAAAGTAGTTTCACGTTCTATCTCTATGTTTTGTTTCCTCTTGATGTAGCCCTAAGCAGTGACTGGCGAGAAACACTTTCATGGAAAGGGGATGCCAAGCATCCAAAAATTACGAATCTCCAGAAATCTCAGCAAATATTTTTTCACACAAACTGGATGATCCTTTCAGGTAATGATCAGTACACTAAGGCGACTTGGTTCCCAAAACTTCGTTCTTCTATGTTGAAGCGTTCATTTCCAGTAACAGTTTGAATTTTTAGGTTTCATTCTGTTTTCTCCTATATTGATAGATGTATTTGGAACTCTAAATCCAACACGGTTTGTGCTAGCTTCTTGAAACTTGACACAATAATGTAGTTTCACGTTCTATCTCTATGTTTTGTTTCCTCTTGATGTAGCCCTAAGCAGTGACTGGCTAGAAACACTTCCATATAAAGGGGTTGCCCAGCGTCCAAAAATTACGAATCTCCAGAAATCTCAGCAAATATTTTTTCACCCAAACTGGATGATACTTTCAGGTAATGATCACTACACTAAGCTGACTTGGTTCCCCAAATTTCATTCTTCTATGTTGAAGCGTTCGTTTCCAGTAACAGTTTGAATTTTTAGGTTTCACTCTGTTTTCTCCTATATTGATAGATGTATTTGGAACTCTAAATACAACACGGTTTGTGCTAGCTTCTTGAAACTTGACACAATATTGTAGTTTCACGTTCTGTCTCTATGTTTTGTTTCCTCTTGATGTAGCCCTTAGCAGTGACTGGCGAGAAACACTTTCATGGAAACGGGTTGCCAAGCTTCCAAAAATTACGAATCTCCAGAAATCTCAGCAAATATTTTTTCACACAAACTGGATGATACTTTCAGGTAATGATCAGTACACTAAGCTGACTTGGTTCACCAAATTTCGTTCTTCTATGTTGAAGCGTTCGTTTCCAGTAACAGTTTGAATTTTTAGGTTTCACTCTGTTTTCTCCTATATTGATAGATGTATTTGGAACTCTAAATCCAACACGGTTTGTGCTAGCTTCTTGAAACTTGACACAATAATGTAGTTTCACGTTCTATCTCTATGTTTTGTTTCCTCTTGATGTAGCCCTAAGCAGTGACTGGCGAGAAACACTTACATATAAAGGGGTTGCCAAGCGTCCAAAAATTACGAATCTCCAGAAATCTCAGCAAATATTTTTTCACATAAAATTGATGATAGTTTCAGGTAATGATCAGTACACTAAGGCGACTTGGTTCCCGAAACTTCGTTCTTCTATGTTGAAGCGTTCATTTCCAGTAACAGTTTGAATTTTTAGGTTTCATTCTGTTTTCTCCTATATTGATAGATGTATTTGGAACTCTAAATCCAACACGGTTTGTGCTAGCTTCTTGAAACTTGACACAATAATGTAGTTTCACGTTCTATCTCTATGTTTTGTTTCCTCTTGATGTAGCCCTAAGCAGTGACTGGCGAGAAACACTTCCATATTAAGGGGTTGCCAAGCGTCCAAAAATTACGAATCTCCAGAAATCTCAGCAAATATTTTTTCACCCAAACTGGATGATACTTTCAGGTAATGATCCGTACACTAAGCTGACTTGGTTCACCAAATTTCGTTCTTCTATGTTGAAGCGTTCGTTTCCAGTAACAGTTTGAATTTTTAGGTTTCACTCTGTTTTCTCCTATATTGATAGATGTATTTGGAACTCTAAATCCAACATGGTTTGTGCTAGCTTCTTGAAACTTGACACAATAATGTAGTTTCACGTTCTATCTCTATGTTTTGTTTCCTCTTGATGTAGCCCTAAGCAGTGACTGGCGAGAAACACTTCCATATAAAGGGGTTGCCAAGCGTCCAAAAATTACGAATCTCCAGAAATCTCAGCAAATATTTTTTCACCCAAACAGGATGATACTTTCAGGTAATGATCAGTACACTAAGCTGACTTGGTTCCCCAAATTTCATTCTTTTATGTTGAAGCGTTCGTTTCCAGTAACAGTTTGAATTTTTAGGTTTCACTCTGTTTTCTCCTATATTGATAGATGTATTTGGAACTCTAAATCCAACACGGTTTGTGCTAGCTTCTTGAAACTTGACACAATAATGTAGTTTCACGTTCTATCTCTATGTTTTGTTTCCTCTTGATGTAGCCCTAAGCAGTGACTGGCGAGAAACACTTCCATATAAAGGGGTTGCCAAGCGTCCAAAAATTACGAATCTCCAGAAATCTCAGCAAATATTTTTTCACCCAAACTGGATGATACTTTCAGGTAATGATCAGTACACTAAGCTGACTTGGTTCCCCAAATTTCATTCGTCTATGTTGAAGCGTTCGTTTCCAGTAACAGTTTGAATTTTTAGGTTTCACTCTGTTTTCTCCTATATTGATAGATGTATTTGGAACTCTAAATCCAACACGGTTTGTGCTAGCTTCATGAAACTTGACACAATAATGTAGTTTCACGTTCTATCTCTATGTTTTGTTTCCTCTTGATGTAGACCTAAGCAGTGACTGGCGAGAAATACTTTCATGGAAAGGGGTTGCCAAGCATCCAAAAATTACGAATCTCCAGAAATTTCAGCAAATATTTTTTCTCCCAAACTTGATGATAGTTTCAGGTAATGATCAGTACACTAAGGCGACTTGGTTCCCGAAACTTCGTTCTTCTATGTTGAAGCATTCATTTCCAGTAACAGTTTGAATTTTTTGGTTTCATTCTGTTTTCTCCTATATTGATAGATGTATTTGGAACTCTAAATCCAACACGGTTTGTGCTAGCTTCATGAAACTTGACACAATAATGTAGTTTCACGTTCTATCTCTATGTTTTGTTTCCTCTTGATGTAGCCCTAAGCAGTGACTGGCGAGAAACACTTTCATGGAAAGGGGTTGCCAAGCATCCAAAAATTACGAATCTCCAGAAATCTCAGCAAATATTTTTTCACCCAAACTTGATGATAGTTTCAGGTAATGATCAGTACACTAAGGCGACTTGGTTCCCGAAACTTCGTTCTTCTATGTTGAAGCATTCATTTCCAGTAACAGTTTGAATTTTTTGGTTTCATTCTGTTTTCTCCTATATTGATAGATGTATTTGGAACTCTAAATCCAACACGGTTTGTGCTAGCTTCTTGAAACTTGACACAATAAAGTAGTTTCAAGTTCTGTCTCTATGTTTTGTTTCCTCTTGATGTAGCCCTTAGCAGTGACTGGCGAGAAACACTTTCATGGAAACGGGTTGCCAAGCTTCCAAAAATTACGAATCTCCAGAAATCTCAGCAAATATTTTTTCACACAAACTGGATGATCCTTTCAGGTAATGATCAGAACACTAAGCCCACTTGGTTCACCAAATTTCGTTCTTCTATGTTGAAGCGTTCTTTTCCAGTAACAGTTTGAATTTTTAGGTTTCACTCTGTTTTCTCCTATATTGATAGATGTATTTGGAACTCTAAATCCAACACGGTTTGTGCTAGCTTCTTGAAACTTGACACAATAATGTAGTTTCACGTTCTATCTCTATGTTTTGTTTCCTCTTGATGTAGCCCTAAGCAGTGACTGGCGAGAAACACTTCCATGGAAAGGGGTTGCCAAGCTTCCAAAAATTACGAATCTCCAGAAATCTCAGCAAATATTTTTTCACCCAAACTGGATGATACTTTCAGGTAATGATCCGTACACTAAGCTGACTTGGTTCACCAAATTTCGTTCTTCTATGTTGAAGCGTTCGTTTCCAGTAACAGTTTGAATTTTTAGGTTTCACTCTGTTTTCTCCTATATTGATAGATGTATTTGGAACTCTAAATCCAACACGGTTTGTGCTAGCTTCTTGAAACTTGACACAATAATGTAGTTTCACGTTCTATCTCTATGTTTTGTTTCCTCTTGATGTAGCCCTAAGCAGTGACTGGCGAGAAACACTTCCATATAAAGGGGTTGCCAAGCGTCCAAAAATTACGAATCTCCAGAAATCTCAGCAAATATTTTTTCACCCAAACTGGATGATACTTTCAGGTAATGATCAGTACACTAAGCTGACTTGGTTCCCCAAATTTCATTCTTCTATGTTGAAGCGTTCTTTTCCAGTAACAGTTTGAATTTTTAGGTTTCACTCTGTTTTCTCCTATATTCATAGATGTATTTGGAACTCTAAATACAACACGGTTTGTGCTAGCTTCTTGAAACTTGACACAATAAAGTAGTTTCATGTTCTATCTCTATGTTTTGTTTCCTCTTGATGTAGCCCTAAGCAGTGACTGGCGAGAAACACTTTCATGGAAAGGGGTTGCCAAGCATCCAAAAATTACGAATCTCCAGAAATCTCAGCAAATATTTTTTCACCCAAACTTGATGATAGTTTCAGGTAATGATCAGTACACTAAGGCGACTTGGTTCCCGAAACTTCGTTCTTCTATGTTGAAGCGTTCATTTCCAGTAACAGTTTGAATTTTTAGGTTTCATTCTGTTTTCTCCTATATTGATAGATGTATTTGGAACTCTAAATCCAACACGGTTTGTGCTAGCTTCTTGAAACTTGACACAATAAAGTAGTTTCACGTTCTGTCTCTATGTTTTGTTTCCTCTTGATGTAGCCCTTAGCAGTGACTGGCGAGAAACACTTTCATGGAAACGGATTGCCAAGCTTCCAAAAATTACGAATCTCCAGAAATCTCAGCAAATATTTTTTCACACAAACTGGATGATCCTTTCAGGAAATGATCAGAACACTAAGCCCACTTGGTTCACCAAATTTCGTTCTTCTATGTTGAAGCGTTCTTTTCCAGTAACAGTTTGAATTTTTAGGTTTCACTCTGTTTTCTCCTATATTGATAGATGTATTTGGAACTCTAAATCCAACACGGTTTGTGCTAGCTTCTTGAAACTTGACACAATAATGTAGTTTCACGTTCTATCTCTATGTTTTGTTTCCTCTTGATGTAGCCCTAAGCAGTGACTGGCGAGAAACACTTCCATATAAAGGGGTTGCCAAGCGTCCAAAAATTACGAATCTCCAGAAATCTCAGCAAATATTTTTTCACCCAAACTGGATGATACTTTCAGGTAATGATCCGTACACTAAGCTGACTTGTTTCACCAAATTTCGTTCTTCTATGTTGAAGCGTTCGTTTCCAGTAACAGTTTGAATTTTTAGGTTTCACTCTGTTTTCTCCTATATTGATAGATGTATTTGGAACTCTAAATCCAACACGGTTTGTGCTAGCTTCTTGAAACTTGACACAATAATGTAGTTTCACGTTCTATCTCTATGTTTTGTTTCCTCTTGATGTAGCCCTAAGCAGTGACTGGCGAGAAACACTTCCATATAAAGGGGTTGCCAAGCGTCCAAAAATTACGAATCTCCAGAAATCTCAGCAAATATTTTTTCACCCAAACAGGATGATACTTTCAGGTAATGATCAGTACACTAAGCTGACTTGGTTCCCCAAATTTCATTCTTTTATGTTGAAGCGTTCGTTTCCAGTAACAGTTTGAATTTTTAGGTTTCACTCTGTTTTCTCCTATATTGATAGATGTATTTGGAACTCTAAATACAACACGGTTTGTGCTAGCTTCTTGAAACTTGACACAATAAAGTAGTTTCATGTTCTATCTCTATGTTTTGTTTCCTCTTGATGTAGCCCTAAGCAGTGACTGGCGAGAAACACTTTCATGGAAAGGGGTTGCCAAGCATCCAAAAATTACGAATCTCCAGAAATCTCAGCAAATATTTTTTCACCCAAACTTGATGATAGTTTCAGGTAATGATCAGTACACTAAGGCGACTTGGTTCCCGAAACTTCGTTCTTCTATGTTGAAGCGTTCATTTCCAGTAACAGTTTGAATTTTTAGGTTTCATTCTGTTTTCTCCTATATTGATAGATGTATTTGGAACTCTAAATCCAACACGGTTTGTGCTAGCTTCTTGAAACTTGACACAATAAAGTAGTTTCACGTTCTGTCTCTATGTTTTGTTTCCTCTTGATGTAGCCCTTAGCAGTGACTGGCGAGAAACACTTTCATGGAAACGGATTGCCAAGCTTCCAAAAATTACGAATCTCCAGAAATCTCAGCAAATATTTTTTCACACAAACTGGATGATCCTTTCAGGAAATGATCAGAACACTAAGCCCACTTGGTTCACCAAATTTCGTTCTTCTATGTTGAAGCGTTCTTTTCCAGTAACAGTTTGAATTTTTAGGTTTCACTCTGTTTTCTCCTATATTGATAGATGTATTTGGAACTCTAAATCCAACACGGTTTGTGCTAGCTTCTTGAAACTTGACACAATAATGTAGTTTCACGTTCTATCTCTATGTTTTGTTTCCTCTTGATGTAGCCCTAAGCAGTGACTGGCGAGAAACACTTCCATATAAAGGGGTTGCCAAGCGTCCAAAAATTACGAATCTCCAGAAATCTCAGCAAATATTTTTTCACCCAAACTGGATGATACTTTCAGGTAATGATCCGTACACTAAGCTGACTTGTTTCACCAAATTTCGTTCTTCTATGTTGAAGCGTTCGTTTCCAGTAACAGTTTGAATTTTTAGGTTTCACTCTGTTTTCTCCTATATTGATAGATGTATTTGGAACTCTAAATCCAACACGGTTTGTGCTAGCTTCTTGAAACTTGACACAATAATGTAGTTTCACGTTCTATCTCTATGTTTTGTTTCCTCTTGATGTAGCCCTAAGCAGTGACTGGCGAGAAACACTTCCATATAAAGGGGTTGCCAAGCGTCCAAAAATTACGAATCTCCAGAAATCTCAGCAAATATTTTTTCACCCAAACAGGATGATACTTTCAGGTAATGATCAGTACACTAAGCTGACTTGGTTCCCCAAATTTCATTCTTTTATGTTGAAGCGTTCGTTTCCAGTAACAGTTTGAATTTTTAGGTTTCACTCTGTTTTCTCCTATATTGATAGATGTATTTGGAACTCTAAATCCAACACGGTTTGTGCTAGCTTCTTGAAACTTGACACAATAATGTAGTTTCACGTTCTATCTCTATGTTTTGTATCCTCTTGATGTAGCCCTAAGCAGTGACTGGCGAGAAACACTTCCATATAAAAGGGTTGCCAAGCGTCCAAAAATTACGAATCTCCAGAAATCTCAACAAATATTTTTTCACCCAAACTGGATGATACTTTCAGGTAATGATCAGTACACTAAGCTGACTTGGTTCCCCAAATTTCATTCGTCTATGTTGAAGCGTTCGTTTCCAGTAACAGTTTGAATTTTTAGGTTTCACTCTGTTTTCTCCTATATTGATAGATGTATTTGGAACTCTAAATCCAACACGGTTTGTGCTAGCTTCATGAAACTTGACACAATAATGTAGTTTCACGTTCTATCTCTATGTTTTGTTTCCTCTTGATGTAGCCCTAAGCAGTGACTGGCGAGAAACACTTTCATGGAAAGGGGTTGCCAAGCATCCAAAAATTACGAATCTCCAGAAATCTCAGCAAATATTTTTTCACCCAAACTTGATGATAGTTTCAGGTAATGATCAGTACACTAAGGCGACTTGGTTCCCGAAACTTCGTTCTTCTATGTTGAAGCATTCATTTCCAGTAACAGTTTGAATTTTTTGGTTTCATTCTGTTTTCTCCTATATTGATAGATGTATTTGGAACTCTAAATCCAACACGGTTTGTGCTAGCTTCTTGAAACTTGACACAATAAAGTAGTTTCACGTTCTGTCTCTATGTTTTGTTTCCTCTTGATGTAGCCCTTAGCAGTGACTGGCGAGAAACACTTTCATGGAAACGGGTTGCCAAGCTTCCAAAAATTATGAATCTCCAGAAATCTCAGCAAATATTTTTTCACACAAACTGGATGATCCTTTCAGGTAATGATCAGAACACTAAGCCCACTTGGTTCACAAAATTTCGTTCTTCTATGTTGAAGCGTTCTTTTCCAGTAACAGTTTGAATTTTTAGGTTTCACTCTGTTTTCTCCTATATTGATAGATGTATTTGGAACTCTAAATCCAACACGGTTTGTGCTAGCTTCTTGAAACTTGACACAATAATGTAGTTTCACGTTCTATCTCTATGTTTTGTTTCCTCTTGATGTAGCCCTAAGCAGTGACTGGCGAGAAACACTTCCATATAAAGGGGTTGCCAAGCGTCCAAAAATTACGAATCTCCAGAAATCTCAGCAAATATTTTTTCACCCAAACTGGATGATACTTTCAGGTAATGATCAGTACACTAAGCTGACTTGGTTCCCCAAATTTCATTCTTCTATGTTGAAGCATTCGTTTCCAGTAACAGTTTGAATTTTTAGGTTTCACTCTGTTTTCTCCTATATTCATAGATGTATTTGGAACTCTAAATACAACACGGTTTGTGCTAGCTTCTTGAAACTTGACACAATAAAGTAGTTTCATGTTCTATCTCTATGTTTTGTTTCCTCTTGATGTAGCCCTAAGCAGTGACTGGCGAGAAACACTTTCATGGAAAGGGGTTGCCAAGCATCCAAAAATTACGAATCTCCAGAAATCTCAGCAAATATTTTTTCACCCAAACTTGATGATAGTTTCAGGTAATGATCAGTACACTAAGGCGACTTGGTTCCCGAAACTTCGTTCTTCTATGTTGAAGCGTTCATTTCCAGTAACAGTTTGAATTTTTAGGTTTCATTCTGTTTTCTCCTATATTGATAGATGTATTTGGAACTCTAAATCCAACACGGTTTGTGCTAGCTTCTTGAAACTTGACACAATAAAGTAGTTTCACGTTCTGTCTCTATGTTTTGTTTCCTCTTGATGTAGCCCTTAGCAGTGACTGGCGAGAAACACTTTCATGGAAACGGATTGCCAAGCTTCCAAAAATTACGAATCTCCAGAAATCTCAGCAAATATTTTTTCACACAAACTGGATGATCCTTTCAGGTAATGATCAGAACACTAAGCCCACTTGGTTCACCAAATTTCGTTCTTCTATGTTGAAGCGTTCTTTTCCAGTAACAGTTTGAATTTTTAGGTTTCACTCTGTTTTCTCCTATATTGATAGATGTATTTGGAACTGTAAATCCAACACGGTTTGTGCTAGCTTCTTGAAACTTGACACAATAATGTAGTTTCACGTTCTATCTCTATGTTTTTTTTCCTCTTGATGTAGCCCTAAGCAGTGACTGGCGAGAAACACTTTCATGGAAAGGGGTTGCCAAGCTTCCAAAAATTACGAATCTCCAGAAATCTCAGCAACTATTTTTTCACCCAAACTGGATGATACTTTCAGGTAATGATCAGTACACTAAGCTGACTTGGTTCACCAAATTTCGTTCTTCTATGTTGAAGCGTTCGTTTCCAGTAACAGTTTGTATTTTTAGGTTTCACTCTGTTTTCTCCTATATTGATAGATGTATTTGGAACTCTAAATCCAACACGGTTTGTGCTAGCTTCTTGAAACTTGACACAATAATGTAGTTTCACGTTCTATCTCTATGTTTTGTTTCCTCTTGATGTAGCCCTAAGCAGTGACTGGCGAGAAACACTTCCATATAAAGGGGTTGCCCAGCGTCCAAAAATTACGAATCTCCAGAAATCTCAGCAAATATTTTTTCACCCAAACTGGATGATACTTTCAGGTAATGATCACTACACTAAGCTGACTTGGTTCCCCAAATTTCATTCTTCTATGTTGAAGCGTTCGTTTCCAGTAACAGTTTGAATTTTTAGGTTTCACTCTGTTTTCTCCTATATTGATAGATGTATTTGGAACTCTAAATACAACACGGTTTGTGCTAGCTTCTTGAAACTTGACACAATATTGTAGTTTCACGTTCTGTCTCTATGTTTTGTTTCCTCTTGATGTAGCCCTTAGCAGTGACTGGCGAGAAACACTTTCATGGAAACGGGTTGCCAAGCTTCCAAAAATTACGAATCTCCAGAAATCTCAGCAAATATTTTTTCACACAAACTGGATGATCCTTTCAGGTAATGATCAGAACACTAAGCCAACTTGGTTCACCAAATTTCGTTCTTCTATGTTGAAGCGTTCTTTTCCAGTAACAGTTTGAATTTTTACGTTTCACTCTGTTTTCTCCTATATTGATAGATGTATTTGGAACTCTAAATCCAACACGGTTTGTGCTAGCTTCTTGAAACTTGACACAATAATGTAGTTTCAGGTTCTATCTCTATGTTTTGTTTCCTCTTGATGTAGCCCTAAGCAGTGACTGGCGAGAAACACTTTCATGGAAAGGGGATGCCAAGCATCCAAAAATTACGAATCTCCAGAAATCTCAGCAAATATTTTTTCACACAAACTGGATGATCCTTTCAGGTAATGATCAGTACACTAAGGCGACTTGGTTCCCAAAACTTCGTTCTTCTATGTTGAAGCGTTCATTTCCAGTAACAGTTTGAATTTTTAGGTTTCATTCTGTTTTCTCCTATATTGATAGATGTATTTGGAACTCTAAATCCAACACGGTTTGTGCTAGCTTCTTGAAATTTGACACAATAATGTAGTTTCACGTTCTATCTCTATGTTTTGTTTCCTCTTGATGTAGCCCTAAGCAGTGACTGGCGAGAAACACTTCCATATAAAGGGGTTGCCCAGCGTCCAAAAATTACGAATCTCCAGAAATCTCAGCAAATATTTTTTCACCCAAACTGGATGATACTTTCAGGTAATGATCACTACACTAAGCTGACTTGGTTCCCCAAATTTCATTCTTCTATGTTGAAGCGTTCGTTTCCAGTAACAGTTTGAATTTTTAGGTTTCACTCTGTTTTCTCCTATATTGATAGATGTATTTGGAACTCTAAATACAACACGGTTTGTGCTAGCTTCTTGAAACTTGACACAATATTGTAGTTTCACGTTCTGTCTCTATGTTTTGTTTCCTCTTGATGTAGCCCTTAGCAGTGACTGGCGAGAAACACTTTCATGGAAACGGGTTGCCAAGCTTCCAAAAATTACGAATCTCCAGAAATCTCAGCAAATATTTTTTCACACAAACTGGATGATCCTTTCAGGTAATGATCAGAACACTAAGCCAACTTGGTTCACCAAATTTCGTTCTTCTATGTTGAAGCGTTCTTTTCCAGTAACAGTTTGAATTTTTACGTTTCACTCTGTTTTCTCCTATATTGATAGATGTATTTGGAACTCTAAATCCAACACGGTTTGTGCTAGCTTCTTGAAACTTGACACAATAATGTAGTTTCAGGTTCTATCTCTATGTTTTGTTTCCTCTTGATGTAGCCCTAAGCAGTGACTGGCGAGAAACACTTTCATGGAAAGGGGATGCCAAGCATCCAAAAATTACGAATCTCCAGAAATCTCAGCAAATATTTTTTCACACAAACTGGATGATCCTTTCAGGTAATGATCAGTACACTAAGGCGACTTGGTTCCCAAAACTTCGTTCTTCTATGTTGAAGCGTTCATTTCCAGTAACAGTTTGAATTTTTAGGTTTCATTCTGTTTTCTCCTATATTGATAGATGTATTTGGAACTCTAAATCCAACACGGTTTGTGCTAGCTTCTTGAAATTTGACACAATAATGTAGTTTCACGTTCTATCTCTATGTTTTGTTTCCTCTTGATGTAGCCCTAAGCAGTGACTGGCGAGAAACACTTCCATATAAAGGGGTTGCCCAGCGTCCAAAAATTACGAATCTCCAGAAATCTCAGCAAATATTTTTTCACCCAAACTGGATGATACTTTCAGGTAATGATCACTACACTAAGCTGACTTGGTTCCCCAAATTTCATTCTTCTATGTTGAAGCGTTCGTTTCCAGTAACAGTTTGAATTTTTAGGTTTCACTCTGTTTTCTCCTATATTGATAGATGTATTTGGAACTCTAAATACAACACGGTTTGTGCTAGCTTCTTGAAACTTGACACAATATTGTAGTTTCACGTTCTGTCTCTATGTTTTGTTTCCTCTTGATGTAGCCCTTAGCAGTGACTGGCGAGAAACACTTTCATGGAAACGGGTTGCCAAGCTTCCAAAAATTACGAATCTCCAGAAATCTCAGCAAATATTTTTTCACACAAACTGGATGATCCTTTCAGGTAATGATCAGAACACTAAGCCCACTTGGTTCACCAAATTTCGTTCTTCTATGTTGAAGCGTTCTTTTCCAGTAACAGTTTGAATTTTTAGGTTTCACTCTGTTTTCTCCTATATTGATAGATGTATTTGGAACTCTAAATCCAACACGGTTTGTGCTAGCTTCTTGAAACTTGACACAATAATGTAGTTTCACGTTCTATCTCTATGTTTTTTTTCCTCTTGATGTAGCCCTAAGCAGTGACTGGCGAGAAACACTTTCATGGAAAGGGGTTGCCAAGCTTCCAAAAATTACGAATCTCCAGAAATCTCAGCAACTATTTTTTCACCCAAACTGGATGATACTTTCAGGTAATGATCACTACACTAAGCTGACTTGGTTCCCCAAATTTCATTCTTCTATGTTGAAGCGTTCGTTTCCAGTAACAGTTTGAATTTTTAGGTTTCACTCTGTTTTCTCCTATATTGATAGATGTATTTGGAACTCTAAATACAACACGGTTTGTGCTAGCTTTTGAAACTTGACACAATATTGTAGTTTCACATTCTATCTCTATGTTTTGTTTCCTCTTGATGTAGCCCTTAGCAGTGACTGGCGAGAAACACTTTCATGGAAACGGGTTGCCAAACTTCCAAATATTACGAATCTCCAGAAATCTCAGCAAATATTTTTTCACACAAACTGGATGATCCTTTCAGGTAATGATCAGAACACTAAGCCCACTTGGTTCACCAAATTTCGTTCTTCTATGTTGAAGCGTTCTTTTCCAGTAACAGTTTGAATTTTTAGGTTTCACTCTGTTTTCTCCTATATTGATAGATGTATTTGGAACTCTAAATCCAACACGGTTTGTGCTAGCTTCTTGAAACTTGACACAATAATGTAGTTTCACGTTCTATCTCTATGTTTTTTTTCCTCTTGATGTAGCCCTAAGCAGTGACTGGCGAGAAACACTTTCATGGAAAGGGGTTGCCAAGCTTCCAAAAATTACGAATCTCCAGAAATCTCAGCAACTATTTTTTCACCCAAACTTGATGATACTTTCAGGTAATGATCAGTACCCTAAGCTGACTTGGTTCACCAAATTTCGTTCTTCTATGTTGAAGCGTTCGTTTCCAGTAACAGTTTGTATTTTTAGGTTTCACTCTGTTTTCTCCTATATTGATAGATGTATTTGGAACTCTAAATCCAACACGGTTTGTGCTAGCTTCTTGAAACTTGACACAATAATGTAGTTTCACGTTCTATCTCTATGTTTTGTTTCCTCTTGATGTAGCCCTAAGCAGTGACTGGCGAGAAACACTTACATATAAAGGGGTTCCCAAGCATCCAAAAATTACGAATCTCCAGAAATCTCAGCAAATATTTTTTCACCCAAACTGGATGATACTTTCAGGTAATGATCAGGACTCTAAGCTGACTTGGTTCCCCAAATTTCATTCTTCTATGTTGAAGCGTTCTTTTCCAGTAACAGTTTGAATTTTTAGGTTTCACTCTGTTTTCTCCTATATTGATAGATGTATTTGGAACTCTAAATACAACACGGTTTGTGCTAGCTCCTTGAAACTTGACACAATAAAGTAGTTTCACGTTCTATCTCTATGTTTTGTTTCCTCTTGATGTAGCCCTAAGCAGTGACTGGCGAGAAACACTTTCATGGAAAGGGGATGCCAAGCATCCAAAAATTACGAATCTCCAGAAATCTCAGCAAATATTTTTTCACACAAACTGGATGATCCTTTCAGGTAATGATCAGTACACTAAGGCGACTTGGTTCCCAAAACTTCGTTCTTCTATGTTGAAGCGTTCATTTCCAGTAACAGTTTGAATTTTTAGGTTTCATTCTGTTTTCTCCTATATTGATAGATGTATTTGGAACTCTAAATCCAACACGGTTTGTGCTAGCTTCTTGAAACTTGACACAATAATGTAGTTTCACGTTCTATCTCTATGTTTTGTTTCCTCTTGATGTAGCCCTAAGCAGTGACTGGCGAGAAACACTTCCATATAAAGGGGTTGCCCAGCGTCCAAAAATTACGAATCTCCAGAAATCTCAGCAAATATTTTTTCACCCAAACTGGATGATACTTTCAGGTAATGATCACTACACTAAGCTGACTTGGTTCCCCAAATTTCATTCTTCTATGTTGAAGCGTTCGTTTCCAGTAACAGTTTGAATTTTTAGGTTTCACTCTGTTTTCTCCTATATTGATAGATGTATTTGGAACTCTAAATACAACACGGTTTGTGCTAGCTTCTTGAAACTTGAAACAATATTGTAGTTTCACGTTCTGTCTCTATGTTTTGTTTCCTCTTGATGTAGCCCTTAGCAGTGACTGGCGAGAAACACTTTCATGGAAACGGGTTGCCAAGCTTCCAAAAATTACGAATCTCCAGAAATCTCAGCAAATATTTTTTCACACAAACTGGATGATCCTTTCAGGTAATGATCAGAACACTAAGCCAACTTGGTTCACCAAATTTCGTTCTTCTATGTTGAAGCGTTCTTTTCCAGTAACAGTTTGAATTTTTACGTTTCACTCTGTTTTCTCCTATATTGATAGATGTATTTGGAACTCTAAATCCAACACGGTTTGTGCTAGCTTCTTGAAACTTGACACAATAATGTAGTTTCACGTTCTATCTCTATGTTTTGTTTCCTCTTGATGTAGCCCTAAGCAGTGACTGGCGAGAAACACTTTCATGGAAAGGGGATGCCAAGCATCCAAAAATTACGAATCTCCAGAAATCTCAGCAAATATTTTTTCACACAAACTGGATGATCCTTTCAGGTAATGATCAGTACACTAAGGCGACTTGGTTCCCAAAACTTCGTTCTTCTATGTTGAAGCGTTCATTTCCAGTAACAGTTTGAATTTTTAGGTTTCATTCTGTTTTCTCCTATATTGATAGATGTATTTGGAACTCTAAATCCAACACGGTTTGTGCTAGCTTCTTGAAACTTGACACAATAATGTAGTTTCACGTTCTATCTCTATGTTTTGTTTCCTCTTGATGTAGCCCTAAGCAGTGACTGGCGAGAAACACTTCCATATAAAGGGGTTGCCCAGCGTCCAAAAATTACGAATCTCCAGAAATCTCAGCAAATATTTTTTCACCCAAACTGGATGATACTTTCAGGTAATGATCACTACACTAAGCTGACTTGGTTCCCCAAATTTCATTCTTCTATGTTGAAGCGTTCGTTTCCAGTAACAGTTTGAATTTTTAGGTTTCACTCTGTTTTCTCCTATATTGATAGATGTATTTGGAACTCTAAATCCAACACGGTTTGTGCTAGCTTCTTGAAACTTGACACAATAATGTAGTTTCACGTTCTATCTCTATGTTTTGTTTCCTCTTGATGTAGCCCTAAGCAGTGACTGGCGAGAAACACTTCCATGGAAAGGGGTTGCCAAGATTCCAAAAATTATGAATCTCCAGAAATCTCAGCAAATATTTTTTCACCCAAACTGGATGATACTTTCAGGTAATGATCCGTACACTAAGCTGACTTGGTTCACCAAATTTCGTTCTTCTATGTTGAAGCGTTCCTTTCCAGTAACAGTTTGAATTTTTAGGTTTCACTCTGTTTTCTCCTATATTGATAGATGTATTTGGAACTCTAAATCCAACACGGTTTGTGCTAGCTTCTTGAAACTTGACACAATAATGTAGTTTCACGTTCTATCTCTATGTTTTGTTTCCTCTTGATGTAGCCCTAAGCAGTGACTGGCGAGAAACACTTTCATGGAAAGGGGTGGCCAAGCATCCAAAAATTATGAATCTCCAGAAATCTCAGCAAATATTTTTTCACCCAAACTGGATGATAGTTTCAGGTAATGATCAGTACACTAAGGCGACTAGGTTCCCGAAACTTCGTTCTTCTATGTTGAAGCGTTCATTTCCAGTAACAGTTTGAATTTTTAGGTTTCATTCTGTTTTCTCCTATATTGATAGATGTATTTGGAACTCTAAATCCAACATGGTTTGTGCTAGCTTCTTGAAACTTGACACAATAAAGTAGTTTCACGTTCTGTCTCTATGTTTTGTTTCCTCTTGATGTAGCCCTTAGCAGTGACTGGCGAGAAACACTTTCATGGAAACGGGTTGCCAAGCTTCCAAAAATTACGAATCTCCAGAAATCTCAGCAAATATTTTTTCACACAAACTGGATGATCCTTTCAGGTAATGATCAGAACACTAAGCCCACTTGGTTCACCAAATTTCGTTCTTCTATGTTGAAGCGTTCTTTTCCAGTAACAGTTTGAATTTTTAGGTTTCACTCTGTTTTCTCCTATATTGATAGATGTATTTGGAACTCTAAATCCAACACGGTTTGTGCTAGCTTCTTGAAACTTGACACAATAATGTAGTTTCACGTTCTATCTCTATGTTTTGTTTCCTCTTGATGTAGCCCTAAGCAGTGACTGGCGAGAAACACTTCCATATTAAGGGGTTGCCAAGCGTCCAAAAATTACGAATCTCCAGAAATCTCAGCAATTATTTTTTCACCCAAACTGGATGATACTTTCAGGTAATGATCCGTACACTAAGCTGACTTGGTTCACCAAATTTCGTTCTTCTATGTTGAAGCGTTCGTTTCCAGTAACAGTTTGAATTTTTAGGTTTCACTCTGTTTTCTCCTATATTGATAGATGTATTTGGAACTCTAAATCCAACACGGTTTGTGCTAGCTTCTTGAAACTTGACACAATAATGTAGTTTCACGTTCTATCTCTATGTTTTGTTTCCTCTTGATGTAGCCCTAAGCAGTGACTGGCGAGAAACACTTCCATATAAAGGGGTTGCCAAGCGTCCAAAAATTACGAATCTCCAGAAATCTCAGCAAATATTTTTTCACCCAAACAGGATGATACTTTCAGGTAATGATCAGTACACTAAGCTGACTTGGTTCCCCAAATTTCATTCTTTTATGTTGAAGCGTTCGTTTCCAGTAACAGTTTGAATTTTTAGGTTTCACTCTGTTTTCTCCTATATTGATAGATGTATTTGGAACTCTAAATCCAACACGGTTTGTGCTAGCTTCTTGAAACTTGACACAATAATGTAGTTTCACGTTCTATCTCTATGTTTTGTTTCCTCTTGATGTAGCCCTAAGCAGTGACTGGCGAGAAACACTTCCATATAAAGGGGTTGCCAAGCGTCCAAAAATTACGAATCTCCAGAAATCTCAGCAAATATTTTTTCACCCAAACTGGATGATACTTTCAGGTAATGATCAGTACACTAAGCTGACTTGGTTCCCCAAATTTCATTCGTCTATGTTGAAGCGTTCGTTTCCAGTAACAGTTTGAATTTTTAGGTTTCACTCTGTTTTCTCCTATATTGATAGATGTATTTGGAACTCTAAAATCAACACGGTTTGTGCTAGCTTCATGAAACTTGACACAATAATGTAGTTTCACGTTCTATCTCTATGTTTTGTTTCCTCTTGATGTAGCCCTAAGCAGTGACTGGCGAGAAACACTTTCATGGAAAGGGGTTGCCAAGCATCCAAAAATTACGAATCTCCAGAAATCTCAGCAAATATTTTTTCACCCAAACTTGATGATAGTTTCAGGTAATGATCAGTACACTAAGGCGACTTGGTTCCCGAAACTTCGTTCTTCTATGTTGAAGCATTCATTTCCAGTAACAGTTTGAATTTTTTGGTTTCATTCTGTTTTCTCCTATATTGATAGATGTATTTGGAACTCTAAATCCAACACGGTTTGTGCTAGCTTCTTGAAACTTGACACAATAAAGTAGTTTCACGTTCTGTCTCTATGTTTTGTTTCCTCTTGATGTAGCCCTTAGCAGTGACTGGCGAGAAACACTTTCATGGAAACGGGTTGCCAAGCTTCCAAAAATTACGAATCTCCAGAAATCTCAGCAAATATTTTTTCACACAAACTGGATGATCCTTTCAGGTAATGATCAGAACACTAAGCCCACTTGGTTCACCAAATTTCGTTCTTCTATGTTGAAGCGTTCTTTTCCAGTAACAGTTTGAATTTTTAGGTTTCACTCTGTTTTCTCCTATATTGATAGATGTATTTGGAACTCTAAATCCAACACGGTTTGTGCTAGCTTCTTGAAACTTGACACAATAATGTAGTTTCACGTTCTATCTCTATGTTTTGTTTCCTCTTGATGTAGCCCTAAGCAGTGACTGGCGAGAAACACTTCCATGGAAAGGGGTTGCCAAGCTTCCAAAAATTACGAATCTCCAGAAATCTCAGCAAATATTTTTTCACCCAAACTGGATGATACTTTCAGGTAATGATCCGTACACTAAGCTGACTTGGTTCACCAAATTTCGTTCTTCTATGTTGAAGCGTTCGTTTCCAGTAACAGTTTGAATTTTTAGGTTTCACTCTGTTTTCTCCTATATTGATAGATGTATTTGGAACTCTAAATCCAACACGGTTTGTGCTAGCTCCTTGAAACTTGACACAATAATGTAGTTTCACGTTCTATCTCTATGTTTTGTTTCCTCTTGATGTAGCCCTAAGCAGTGAGTGGTGAGAAACACTTCCATATAAAGGGGTTGCCAAGCGTCCAAAAATTACGAATCTCCAGAAATCTCAGCAAATATTTTTTCACCCAAACTGGATGATACTTTCAGGTAATGATCAGTACACTAAGCTGACTTGGTTCCCCAAATTTCATTCTTCTATGTTGAAGCATTCGTTTCCAGTAACAGTTTGAATTTTTAGGTTTCACTCTGTTTTCTCCTATATTCATAGATGTATTTGGAACTCTAAATACAACACGGTTTGTGCTAGCTTCTTGAAACTTGACACAATAAAGTAGTTTCATGTTCTATCTCTATGTTTTGTTTCCTCTTGATGTAGCCCTAAGCAGTGACTGGCGAGAAACACTTTCATGGAAAGGGGTTGCCAAGCATCCAAAAATTACGAATCTCCAGAAATCTCAGCAAATATTTTTTCACCCAAACTTGATGATAGTTTCAGGTAATGATCAGTACACTAAGGCGACTTGGTTCCCGAAACTTCGTTCTTCTATGTTGAAGCGTTCATTTCCAGTAACAGTTTGAATTTTTAGGTTTCATTCTGTTTTCTCCTATATTGATAGATGTATTTGGAACTCTAAATCCAACACGGTTTGTGCTAGCTTCTTGAAACTTGACACAATAAAGTAGTTTCACGTTCTGTCTCTATGTTTTGTTTCCTCTTGAAGTAGCCCTTAGCAGTGACTGGCGAGAAACACTTTCATGGAAACGGATTGCCAAGCTTCCAAAAATTACGAATCTCCAGAAATCTCAGCAAATATTTTTTCACACAAACTGGATGATCCTTTCAGGTAATGATCAGAACACTAAGCCCACTTGGTTCACCAAATTTCGTTCTTCTATGTTGAAGCGTTCTTTTCCAGTAACAGTTTGAATTTTTAGGTTTCACTCTGTTTTCTCCTATATTGATAGATGTATTTGGAACTGTAAATCCAACACGGTTTGTGCTAGCTTCTTGAAACTTGACACAATAATGTAGTTTCACGTTCTATCTCTATGTTTTTTTTCCTCTTGATGTAGCCCTAAGCAGTGACTGGCGAGAAACACTTTCATGCAAAGGGGTTGCCAAGCTTCCAAAAATTACGAATCTCCAGAAATCTCAGCAACTATTTTTTCACCCAAACTGGATGATACTTTCAGGTAATGATCAGTACACTAAGCTGACTTGGTTCACCAAATTTCGTTCTTCTATGTTGAAGCGTTCGTTTCCAGTAACAGTTTGTATTTTTAGGTTTCACTCTGTTTTCTCCTATATTGATAGATGTATTTGGAACTCTAAATACAACACGGTTTGTGCTAGCTTCTTGAAACTTGACACAATAAAGTAGTTTCACGTTCTGTCTCTATGTTTTGTTTCCTCTTGATGTAGCCCTTAGCAGTGACTGGCGAGAAACACTTTCATGGAAACGGGTTGCCAAGCTTCCAAAAATTACGAATCTCCAGAAATCTCAGCAAATATTTTTTCACACAAACTGGATGATCCTTTCAGGTAATGATCAGAACACTAAGCCCACTTGGTTCACCAAATTTCGTTCTTCTATGTTGAAGCGTTCTTTCCAGTAACAGTTTGAATTTTTAGGTTTCACTCTGTTTTCTCCTATATTGATAGATGTATTTGGAACTCTAAATCCAACACGGTTTGTGCTAGCTTCTTGAAACTTGACACAATAATGTAGTTTCACGTTCTATCTCTATGTTTTGTTTCCTCTTGATGTAGCCCTAAGCAGTGACTGGCGAGAAACACTTCCATGGAAAGGGGTTGCCAAGCTTCCAAAAATTACGAATCTCCAGAAATCTCAGCAAATATTTTTTCACCCAAACTGGATGATACTTTCAGGTAATGATCCGTACACTAAGCTGACTTGGTTCACCAAATTTCGTTCTTCTATGTTGAAGCGTTCGTTTCCAGTAACAGTTTGAATTTTTAGGTTTCACTCTGTTTTCTCCTATATTGATAGATGTATTTGGAACTCTAAATCCAACACGGTTTGTGCTAGCTCCTTGAAACTTGACACAATAATGTAGTTTCACGTTCTATCTCTATGTTTTGTTTCCTCTTGATGTAGCCCTAAGCAGTGAGTGGCGAGAAACACTTCCATATAAAGGGGTTGCCAAGCGTCCAAAAATTACGAATCTCCAGAAATCTCAGCAAATATTTTTTCACCCAAACTGGATGATACTTTCAGGTAATGATCAGTACACTAAGCTGACTTGGTTCCCCAAATTTCATTCTTCTATGTTGAAGCATTCGTTTCCAGTAACAGTTTGAATTTTTAGGTTTCACTCTGTTTTCTCCTATATTCATAGATGTATTTGGAACTCTAAATACAACACGGTTTGTGCTAGCTTCTTGAAACTTGACACAATAAAGTAGTTTCATGTTCTATCTCTATGTTTTGTTTCCTCTTGATGTAGCCGTAAGCAGTGACTGGCGAGAAACACTTTCATGGAAAGGGGTTGCCAAGCATCCAAAAATTACGAATCTCCAGAAATCTCAGCAAATATTTTTTCACCCAAACTTGATGATAGTTTCAGGTAATGATCAGTACACTAAGGCGACTTGGTTCCCGAAACTTCGTTCTTCTATGTTGAAGCGTTCATTTCCAGTAACAGTTTGAATTTTTAGGTTTCATTCTGTTTTCTCCTATATTGATAGATGTATTTGGAACTCTAAATCCAACACGGTTTGTGCTAGCTTCTTGAAACTTGACACAATAAAGTAGTTTCACGTTCTGTCTCTATGTTTTGTTTCCTCTTGATGTAGCCCTTAGCAGTGACTGGCGAGAAACACTTTCATGGAAACGGATTGCCAAGATTCCAAAAATTACGAATCTCCAGAAATCTCAGCAAATATTTTTTCACACAAACTGGATGATCCTTTCAGGTAATGATCAGAACACTAAGCCCACTTGGTTCACCAAATTTCGTTCTTCTATGTTGAAGCGTTCTTTTCCAGTAACAGTTTGAATTTTTAGGTTTCACTCTGTTTTCTCCTATATTGATAGATGTATTTGGAACTGTAAATCCAACACGGTTTGTGCTAGCTTCTTGAAACTTGACACAATAATGTAGTTTCACGTTCTATCTCTATGTTTTTTTTCCTCTTGATGTAGCCCTAAGCAGTGACTGGCGAGAAACACTTTCATGCAAAGGGGTTGCCAAGCTTCCAAAAATTACGAATCTCCAGAAATCTCAGCAACTATTTTTTCACCCAAACTGGATGATACTTTCAGGTAATGATCAGTACACTAAGCTGACTTGGTTCACCAAATTTCGTTCTTCTATGTTGAAGCGTTCGTTTCCAGTAACAGTTTGTATTTTTAGGTTTCACTCTGTTTTCTCCTATATTGATAGATGTATTTGGAACTCTAAATCCAACACGGTTTGTGCTAGCTTCTTGAAACTTGACACAATAATGTAGTTTCACGTTCTATCTCTATGTTTTGTTTCCTCTTGATGTAGCCCTAAGCAGTGACTGGCGAGAAACACTTCCATATAAAGGGGTTGCCAAGCATCCAAAAATTACGAATCTCCAGAAATCTCAGCAAATATTTTTTCACCCAAACTGGATGATACTTTCAGGTAATGATCAGTACTCTAAGCTGACTTGGTTCCCCAAATTTCATTCTTCTATGTTGAAGCGTTCTTTTCCAGTAACAGTTTGAATTTTTAGGTTTCACTCTGTTTTCTCCTATATTGATAGATGTATTTGGAACTCTAAATACAACACGGTTTGTGCTAGCTCCTTGAAACTTGACACAATAAAGTAGTTTCACGTTCTATCTCTATGTTTTGTTTCCTCTTGATGTAGCCCTAAGCAGTGACTGGCGAGAAACACTTTCATGGAAAGGGGATGCCAAGCATCCAAAAATTACGAATCTCCAGAAATCTCAGCAAATATTTTTTCACACAAACTGGATGATCCTTTCAGGTAATGATCAGTACACTAAGGCTACTTGGGTCCCAAAACTTCGTTCTTCTATGTTGAAGCGTTCATTTCCAGTAACAGTTTGAATTTTTAGGTTTCATTCTGTTTTCTCCTATATTGATAGATGTATTTGGAACTCTAAATCCAACACGGTTTGTGCTAGCTTCTTGAAACTTGACACAATAATGTAGTTTCACGTTCTATCTCTATGTTTTGTTTCCTCTTGATGTAGCCCTAAGCAGTGACTGGCGAGAAACACTTCCATATAAAGGGGTTGCCCAGCGTCCAAAAATTACGAATCTCCAGAAATCTCAGCAAATATTTTTTCACCCAAACTGGATGATACTTTCAGGTAATGATCAGTACACTAAGCTGACTTGGTTCCCCAAATTTCATTCTTCTATGTTGAAGCGTTCGTTTCCAGTAACAGTTTGAATTTTTAGGTTTCACTCTGTTTTCTCCTATATTGATAGATGTATTTGGAACTCTAAATACAACACGGTTTGTGCTAGCTTCTTGAAACTTGACACAATAAAGTAGTTTCATGTTCTATCTCTATGTTTTGTTTCCTCTTGATGTAGCCCTAAGCAGTGACTGGCGAGAAACACTTTCATGGAAAGGGGTTGCCAAGCATCCAAAAATTACGAATCTCCAGAAATCTCAGCAAATATTTTTTCACCCAAACTGGATGATACTTTCAGGTAATGATCACTACACTAAGCTGACTTGGTTCCCCAAATTTCATTCTTCTATGTTGAAGCGTTCGTTTCCAGTAACAGTTTGAATTTTTAGGTTTCACTCTGTTTTCTCCTATATTGATAGATGTATTTGGAACTCTAAATACAACACGGTTTGTGCTAGCTTCTTGAAACTTGACACAATATTGTAGTTTCACATTCTATCTCTATGTTTTGTTTCCTCTTGATGTAGCCCTAAGCAGTGACTGGCGAGAAACACTTTCATGGAAAGGGGTTGCCAAGCTTCCAAAAATTACGAATCTCCAGAAATCTCAGCAAATATTTTTTCACCCAAACTGGATGATACTTTCAGGTAATGATCAGTACACTAAGGCGACTTGGTTCCCGCAACTTCGTCCTTTAATGTTTAAGCGTTCATTTCCAGTAACAGTTTGAATTTTTAAGTTTCACTCTATTTTCTCCTATATTGATAGATGTATTTGGAACTCTAAATCCAACACGGATTGTGCTAGCTTCTTGAAACTTGACACAATAAATTAGTTTCTTGTTCTGTCTCTATGTTTTGTTTCCTCTTGATGTAGCCCTTAGCAGTGACTGGCGAGAAACACTTTCATGGAAAGGGGTTGCCAAGCATCCAAAAATTACGAATCTCCAGAAATCTCAGCAAATATTTTTTCACCCAAACTGGATGATCCTTTCAAATAATGATCAGTACACT